>NC_088866.1:2237542-2492560 GCF_032884065.1 Artemia franciscana
TTCCAAGCAGCCCCAAGCAACCGCTAAAAGTGTATTCCAAGCAGCACCAAGCAACAGCTGAAAGTGTATTCCAAGCAGCACCAAGCAACAGCTGAAAGTGTATTCCAAGCAGCCCCAAGCAACAGCTGAAAGTGTATTCCAAGCAGCTCCAAGCAACAGCTGAAAGTGTGTTCCAAGCAGCCCCAAGCAACAGCTGAAAATGTATTCCAAGCAGCCCCAAGCAACAGCTGAAAGTGTATTCCAAGCAGCACCAAGCAACAGCTGGTGCTGGTTAGGTTATTTTTTTTTGTTCAAAATTGAATCTACCAGTAGCGCCGATTGGTGGGGCGTAGTGGGAAGGGGATGGAATTTATCTCCTTCCCTTCAAAGATTATGAAAAAGGACCTCTGTCATATTTTCATCAAACATACCTGTCTTTGGTATTTTCAATGAAAAAATCCCTCTTCCTAGATTTTGAAAAATGAATCCTCCCCCCCCCCCCCAATTTCATGAATTGAAACCAATGGACCTACGCAAAAGATGTATACACTTGGAGGGGGATTCTGTCCCCCTAATAATATCCAACGATAATAATACCTATTCGTGTCTCTCCATCGGTAGATCCCGACTAATACCCGATGGAAATGGTTCAGTTACGTTAAATAAATGAGTCCGGATCCCAGGAAAATCAAAAAAGCTATGTAAATGGCATGTTAGTGCTTTCATTTATAGATGTGCTACTGGGATCATTAATTAATATTTATTTATTTTTTTCTCGAAAAAGGCTTCATATTTTTTTTGGGAAAACTGATATCTTGGGATATTTTCGTATACACAACGATCTAGATAGGTCAGAAGTCAAAGAAAATTCGTTAAGAACCTTAATTTTGGTTTCTACAAGTGACCTCATGTGATATGCTAGTGCACCATATAAGCATATATTATGACATCATGAGGTTATATGGGTACTGTGCAAAATCGTGGGCTTGTCTCGTCGTTTTTCATGCGTAATAACATTATCTCTATAGATAGATAGATAGATAGGAGTATTTCAAAAACCCATGGGCCATATACACATAAAAATATAAATAAATAACGAACAAGCAAGGAAATTAACAACAGTACGAACACGCACAAAAAACTGAATTCAACGCAAAAAGTGCCTAATCTAACTACAAAAGAAATTAGTCATATAAAACTTTTTCTTCTTATTAAGGATTTATCTATATATACTCCCACTCGAAATATTGTGGTTGGGCTACTATTTTGTAGAATACCCGGAAGCATCAAGTTAATCCATGCAAATAAATTTCCCGTAAATCCAAGAGCACCGGGCATTTCCGGAGAAAATGATCCAAGTCTTCATCATCATCTTTACAAAGGGGACAAGCATACCGCCTATCAGGACCAACTATCATTTTATTTTTGTCGAACGTTTTTTGCCTGTTCTGGATTGGAAGACAATTCGCCCTAAGCTGAATCCAACGACGTAGAATCATAGCCGGTAAATTAAATTTAAAATAAACTTCCTCTCCAAAACTAGGTTTTGCCTGATTATAATGTTGTAGGGTTGTAGAATCTAAAACCAGCCCTTGCCAATGCTGAATTTCCTGACTCGCTAATATAAATCGTACCTGGCTTTCTAAATTTATTGGTACATCACTAGAGCAAAGACCATTATTCCATAAATAAGGCATTCCTACTTTTTCTAGTAATGATTTAATTTGGGATGGCCACGAGGTTTTTAAACCACATTTCAACATCTCTTCATATGCCACTCTTACTAGTCTATCTTCATTACTCTTAGTTAACTTCAACCAGAATCTAAGCATTAAAATATACCTACGTAGCTTTAAAGAAAACAGGCCCATATCACCTTTCAGAATCTGTGAATGAGTTGTCTGATATTACCCTGTATTACCCTGAAAGCGCACAAAACAGGTGTGACCTAGTTTTCCACCTCCAAACAACGGTTGATACACTTAGAAGCCGATATAGCAGTCCTGCTTTTATAATTGCTGGTGATTTTAACCAGACAAAGAAAGCTTGTCTAGCCTCCAATCTTTCTGTTAATCAGATTGTGAATATTCCCACTCACTCATCTGGCAGTACCCTTGATCTGATCTTTACAAACACTGAGGACCTATACCATCCCCCGACGTCACTTGGACCAGTTGGCTTGTCTGATCACTAAGCCCTGTTTCTCAAAGCCAAGAGTTCTGCGAGAAAATGCAAGACATCACGGATCACTACTAGACCAATAACTGACTCTGCAATCCGTGAATTTGGCCGTTGGATTTTTTATATATATAAAAAATCCATTTTTATATATATAGACTTATTTTTATATATATAGACTAGCTGTTGGGGTGGCGCGAAGCGCCACCAGACCCCCTCCCCCCGCCCGCGTAAGTCGTTACGCGCCATATTAGTTACTCGCCATTGTAGTTGTGTCCCTGTGTCCCACCTGTGAATATAGATAGATATATATATATTTTTAACTACGTAAAACTTGCGAATATACAACATTCTTGGCTGTCCCATTGTCTGTGCATATAAATAGACTGTCAGGTTTACCGACTCTTGAACATGCAACATATAATTGTCCATGGGAAAAACAATCTGTATTCAGATCTATACCTCATCATTCTAATAATTGCCCTTGAGCTTTGTTGATGGTAATTGCTAATCGAACATTCCCTGTGTCCCCGTCGTCATTTATATATCCCCCTGTGCCCCCCGGCGTCCCCGTTGTAGTTGTTTCCCTGTGTCCCGGTCGTCATTTGTGTCCCGGTGTCCCAGTCTGTAATTTCTCTTTGAGTGTCGCGGTCGAAATTATTATTCCCTGTGTCCCGGTCGTCATTTTTGTCCCGGTCGTCATTTGTGTTCCGGTGTCCCGGTCTGTAATTTCTCTTTGAGTGTCCTGGTCGTCATTTATATTCCCTGTGTCCCGGTCGTCATTTGTGTCCCGGTGCTTTGTTGATGGTGATTGCTAATCGAACATTCCTTGTGTCCCGGTCGCTTTCTCTTTGAGTGTCCCGGTCGTCATTTATATTCCCTATGTCCCGGTGTCCCGGTCGTCATTTGTGTCCCGATGTCCCGGTCTGTAATTTCGTCAGTCGACAAACATGACGTCAGTCGACACACAAACATGACGTCACTCGACACACAGACAACTTATTTTTATATATATAGATAGATGTCCCGGTGTCCCGGTCGTCATTTGTGTCCCGATGTCCCGGTCTGTAATTTCGTCAGTCGACAAACATGACGTCAGTCGACACACAAACATGACGTCACTCGACAGACACACAGACAACTTATTTTTATATATATATATATATAGATATATACGTATATATATATATACTAGCTGTTAGGGTGGCGCTTCGCGCCACCCCAACACCTAGTTGGTGGGGGCGCTTCGCGCACCCCCCAAGCCCCCCCCGCGCGCGTAAGTCGTTACGCGCCATATTAGTTACGCGCCATTGTAGTTGTGTCCCTATGTCCCACCTGTGAATATAGATATATATATATATATATATATATATATATATATATATATATATATATATATATATATATATATATATATATATATATATATATATATATATATATATGTTTTTAACTACGTAAAACTTGCGAATGTACAACATTCTTTGCTGTCCCATTGTCTGTGCATATAAATAGAATGTCAGGTTTAACGACTCTTGAACATGCAACATATAATGGTCCATCGGAAAACAATCCGTATTCAGATCTATACCTCAAGATTCTAATGATTGCCCTTGAGCTTTGTTGATGGTGATTGCTAATCGACGATTCCCTGTGTCGCCATCGTCATTTATATATCCCCCTGAGCCCCCCGGCGTCCCTGTTGTAGTTGTGTCCCTGTGTCCCGGTCGTCATGTCCCGGTGTCCCGGTCGTCATTTGTGTCCCGGTCTGTATATACATTCGTTTTTGAATTTGTCTTTTTTTAGGTTTTAGTTTTTTACCTTTTTTTAGTTTTTTTTTCTTTTTTTAGTTTTGTTTTTCTCCTTTATTTTTCATTTTTTTTCTTTTTCATTTTATTTTCTTTTTTAGTTTTTTTTTAGCTTTTTAGCTTTTTTAGTTTTTTATTAATTTTTAGTTTTTTTTTCTTTTTATTTTTTTGTAGTTTTTACCTTTTTTTAGTTTTTAATTTTTTTTACTTATGTCCTGGTCGTCATTTATACTCCCTGTGTCCCAGTCGTCATTTGTATCCCGGTGCTTTGTTGATGGTGATTGCTAATCGAACATTCCTTGTGTCCCGGTCGTCATTTATATTCCCTATGTGCCGGTGTCCCGGTCGTCATTTGTGTCCCGATGTCCCGGTCTGTAATTTCGTCAGTCGAAAATATGACGTCAGTCGACACAGAAACATGACGTCACCTGACAGATCCACAGACAGACAACTTATTTTTATATATATAGATAGATAGATATATAAATATACTAGCTGTTGGGGTGGCGCTTCGCGCCACCCCAACACCTAGTTGGTGGGGCGCTTCGCGCCCCCCCAAGCCCCCACGCGCGCGTAAGTCGTTACGCGCCATTGTAGTTGTGTCCCTGTGTCCCACCTGTGAATATAGATAGATTTATATATGTGTTTCAAACTACGTAAAAATTGCGAATATACAACATTCTTGGCTTTCCCATTGTCTGTGGATATACAAAGCCGTATGTACTAATAATGACGTCATATGCAAACGCTCTTTTTACAAACAAACAAACATGCATACACACAACTCGTTTTTATATAGATAGATAGATAGATAGATACAATACAAATTAACTGCGTAAAACTTGCGAATATACAACATTCTTCGCTGTCCAATTGTCGCTGCATATAAATAGATTGTCAGGTTTACCGACCCTCGAACATGCAACGTACAATTGTCCATGGGAAAAACAATCAGTATTAAGATCTATACCACATTTTTCTAATGATTGACCTTGAGCTTTGTTAATGGTGATTGCAAATGCTAATCGAATTGGGAATTGCAATCTTTTAAATTGAAAAGGCAGATCCGTTGGAATCATGGGAATGCGAGGAATAAGAACAGCCTCACCCTCAAAAGGCCCTGACAAGATTGTGGCCTCTATTAGGTTTTCCATTGTTTTTTTTACGGCAAGTCGCGTGCCATTGCAAAGCTTTGGTGGGTTGATATTTCTTAAAAGTATTATTGGTACGCCTATTTTTAGTTGTAGCACGTGTGGTGGAAACCCTGAAGGATCTATGGAATTTAAAAATTCAGATGGATAATTAACCGCTACATTTGGTTCCAAAACTGTGTCGACTGACTTGTAAAGGACTGCCTGGTCTCGAATCTTGGTCAAAACAATATTGTTGATTTCGTGGACGTCTATATTTTTGGGTGCGAGAATCACTCTTTCACTTAGCCATTTATTATTTTTATAATTTTTTAGAATATTCGGAAATACTTTTTCAATCAATTCATTTTTGGACGTCACTAAATTACAGAAATCAGCAGGTAGTTGTATACGTCCTGAAATTGAGTCTACTGGGAGCTTTCTGTTTCCAATTGCCAGCAATTGATCTGAAAATGTTTGACCAGAGTCTTGCGAATATACAACATTCTTGGCTTTCCCATCGTCTGTGCATATACAAAGCCGTATGTACTAATAATGACGTCATATGCAAACGCTCTTTTTACAAACAAACAAACATGCATACACACAACTCGTTTTTATATAGATAGATAGATAGATAGATAGATACAATACAAATTAACTGCGTAAAACTTGCGAATATACAACATTCTTCGCTTTTTTATATAGATAGATAGATAGATACAATACAAATTAACTGCGTAAAACTTGCGAATATACAACATTCTTCGCTGTCCAATTGTCGCTGCATATAAATAGATTGTCAGGTTTACCGACCCTCGAACATGCAACGTACAATTGTCCATGGCAAAAACAATCAGTATTAAGATCTATACCACATTTTTCTAATGATTGACCTTGAGCTTTGTTAATGGTGATTTCAAATGCTAATCGAATTGGGAATTGCAATCTTTTAAATTGAAAAGGCAGATCCGTTGGAATCATGGGAATGCGAGGAATAAGAACAGCCTCACCCTCAAAAGGCCCTGTCAAGATTGTGGCCTCTATTAGGTTTTCCATTGTTTTTTTTTACGGCAAGTCGCGTGCCATTGCAAAGCTTTGGTGGGTTGATATTTCTTAAAAGTATTATTGGTACGCCTATTTTTAGTTGTAGCACGTGTGGTGGAAACTCTGAAAGATCTATGGAATTTAAAAATTCAGATGGATAATTAACCGCTTCATTTGGTTCCAAAACTGTGTCGACTGACTTGTAAAGGACTGCCTGGTCTCGAATCTTGGTCGAAACAATATTGTTGATTTCGTGGACGTCTATATTTTTGGGTGCGAGAATCGCTCTTTCACTTAGCCATTTATTATTTTTATAATTTATTAGAATATTCGGAAATACTTTTTCAATCAATTCATTTTTGGACGTCACTAAATTACAGAAATCAGCAGGTAGTTGTATACGTCCTGAAATTGAGTCTACTGGGAGCTTTCCGTTTCCAATTGCCAGCAATTGATCTGAAATGTTTGACCAGAGTCATCGTTTTGCAATCGGACACGCATATTTGTAGTTAATTTTAATATTTTTAGGTGTGCCCATAAATTAGAATTTTTCAGGCAAGCATTCATTTCCTTGCTGTTCTTTTGATTCCTCGGCACGCTTTCTTTTCTGACTTTCTCTATCAGCAGCAAGTTTTTTGGCATAGACTCTTTGAGCATCTTCATCGGCTTTTGCCATTGTAAGTTCATCAGTCATTGTAAACTTAAACATTAATAGATTTCTACGTGAACATATGTCTTAAATATCTTGAATGACGTCACCGTCAAAGCAAAAATGACGACAACTAATTTCATGACGTCAGTCAACACAGAAACATGACGTCACCTGATCCACAGACAGACAGACAGACAGACAACTTATTTTTATATATATCTATATATATAAAAATAAGTTGTCTGTCTGTCTGTGGATCAGGTGACGTCATGTTTCTGTTGTTGACTGTGCCAGGAGGTACTGGTAAAACGTTTGTGATAAAACTGATTCTGGCATCAATTCGATCAAAAAATGATATAGCGTTGGCAATTGCGTCGTCCTGAATAGCCGCAACATTGCTGCCTGGTGGAAGAACTGCTCATTCCGCTTTGAAATTGCCTCTGAACTTGCATTCTACAGAAACTCCCACGTGCAATATTTCCAAATCATCTGGGATGGGTAAAGTATTGCAGCAATGCAAACTTATTATTTGGGATGAGTGCACAATGGCACACAAAAAATCGCTCGAGGCTCTGGATCAATGCTTGAAAGATTTGCGAGGGAAGTCGAAACCCTTTGGCAGCACATTAATATTGCTTGCGGGAGATTTCAGGCAAACATTACCTATAATACCTAGATCAACTCCTGCAGACGAAATGAATGCTTGCCTGAAAAATTCTAATTTATGGGCACACGTAAAAACATTAAAATTAACTACAAATATGCGTGTCCGATTGCAAAACGATGACTCTGGTCAAACATTTTCAGATCAATTGCTGGCAATGGGAAACGGAAAGCTCCCAGTAGACTCAATTTCAGGACGTATACAACTACCTGCTGATTTCTGTAATTTAGTGACGTCCAAAAATGAATTGATTGAAAAAGTATTTCCGAATATTCTAAAAAATTATAAAAATAATAAATGGCTAAGTGAAAGAGCGATTCTCGCACCCAAAAATATAGACGTCCACCAAATCAACAATATTGTTTTGACCAAGATTCGAGACCAGGCAGTCCTTTACAAGTCAGTCGACACAGTTTTGGAACCAAATGAAGCGGTTAATTATCCATCTGAATTTTTAAATTCCATAGATCTTTCAGGGTTTCCACCACACGTGCTACAACTAAAAATAGGCGTACCAATAATACTTTTAAGAAATATAAACCCACCAAAGCTTTGCAATGGCACTCGACTTGCCGTAAAAAAAACAATGGAAAACCTAATAGAGGCCACAATCTTGACAGGGCCTTTTGTGGGTGAGGCTGTTCTTATTCCTCGCATTCCCATGATTCCAACGGATCTGCCTTTTCAATTTAAAAGATTGCAATTCCCAATTCGATTAGCATTTGCAATCACCATTAACAAAGCTCAAGGTCAATCATTAGAAAAATGTGGTATAGATCTTAATACTGATTGTTTTTCCCATGGACAATTGTACGTTGCATGTTCGAGGGTCGGTAAACCTGACAATCTATTTATATGCAGCGACAATTGGACAGCGAAGAATGTTGTATATTCGCAAGTTTTACGCAGTTAATTTGTATTTTGGAACCAAATGAAGCGGTTAATTATCCATCTGAATTTTTAAATTCCATAGATCCTTCAGGGTTTCCACCACACGTGCTACAACTAAAAATAGGCGTACCAATAATACTTTTAAGAAATATCAACCCACCAAAGCTTTGCAATGGCACGCGACTTGCCGTAAAAAAAACATTGGAAAACCTAATAGAGGCCACAATCTTGACAGGGCCTTATGAGGGTGAGGCTGTTCTTATTCCTCGCATTCCCATGATTCCAACGGATCTGCTTTTTCAATTTAAAAGATTGCAATTCCCAATTCGATTAGCATTTGCAACCACCATCAACAAAGCTCAAGGGCAATCACTAGAAAAATGCGGTATAGATCTTAATACAGATTGCTTTACCAATGTACAATTGTATGTTGCATCTTTGAGGGTCGGTAAACCTGACAATTTATTTATACGCACAGACAATGGGACAGCGAAGACTGTTGTATATTCACAAGTTTTACGTAGTTAATTTGTATTGTATCTATCTATCTATCTATCTATATAAAAACGAGTTGTGTGTATGCATGTTTGTTTGTTTGTAAAAAGAGCGTTTGCATATGACGTCATTATTAGTACATACGGCTTTGTATATGGACAGACAATGGGAAAGCCAAGAATGTTGTATATTCGCAATTTTTACGTAGTTTGAAACACATATATAAATCTATCTATATTCACAGGTGGGACACAGGGACACAACTACAATGGCGCGTAACTAATATGGCGCGTAACGACTTACGCGCGCGGGGGGGCTTGGGGGGGTCGCGAAGCGCCCCACCAACTAGGTGTTGGGGTGGCGCGAAGCGCCACCCCAACAGCTAGTAGATATATATATATTTTCTTTTTAGTTTTTTTGTAGTTTTTACCTTTTTTATTTTTTTTCTTCTTTTGTATTAATGCTAAAGCCAAGGTTCAAACCTGGAGCCTCTCGGACCTGGAACCTGAAACATAACGCTTTACCAACTCAGCTACTTCGGCTTGAATACATTCGTTTTGAGCAGCTTCCTCGGGTGTTGCCATTGTAGGTTCTTCAGTCATTTTACAATTAGAAATTTCTCTTTCAACGGTCTTCTTACAATTAAAAATTTGTCTTTGAACGATATTCTTAAATACCTGTGTCCTGGTCGTCATTTATATTCCCTGTGTCCCGATCGTCATTTGTGTCCCGGTATCCCAGTCTGTAATTTCTCTTTGAGTGTCCCGGTCGTTATTTATATTCCCTCTGTCCCGGTCGTCATTTGTGTCCCGGTCTGTAATTTCTCTTTGAGTGTTTTTTTTCTTTTTAGTATTTTTTAGTTTTTTACATTTTTTCTTTTTTCAGTTTTCTTTTTCTTCTTTATTTTTCAGCTTCACTATGAAATACATATCGCCGAACCTTTGTTTTTTAACTAAAATCTGGTAGGCATTGATGACCTTATCCAAGTCAAAATCCCAAACCCAATCATCATCGCTATCATTTTCAGTTTTGATATGTTTTGACTCTCGCTGTCCAGGTGGATCTTCACCTAACTGCGCGGTTTTGCGTTCTTTAGCCTCAAGCCTGTTTCCTTGCTGTTCTTTTGATTCCTCGGCACGCTTTCTTTTCTGACTTTCTCTATCAGCAGCAAGTTTTTTGGCATAGACTCTTTGAGCATCTTCATCGGCTTTTGCCATTGTAAGTTCATCAGTCATTTTAAACTTAAACATTAATAGATTTCTACGTGAACATATATGTCTTAAATATCTTTAATGACGTCACCGTCATAGCAAAAATGACGACAACTAACTTCATGACGTCAGTCGACACAGAAACATGACGTCACCTGATCCACAGACAGACACACAGACAGACAACTTATTTATATATATATATATATATATATATATATATATATATATATATATATATATATATATATATATATATATATATATATATATATATATATATATATATATATGTATATATAGTTTTTTAATTATTGGTTAAAAAGATATCAAAAAAGAGAAAAAGATAAAAAGCAAATTCTCACTTGATTAGAATATCCACGAGATTTTCACAGGCAATAATACAGTTAGGGTCCTTTTCCCACTTGTGTAATTCTCTAAGGATATAATAAGTTCCATTATCTCGCAAAAATTGTCGTCCATCTTTAGTTGCGCATAACTAAAATCAAAATTAAAAAAAATACAAACTAATCTTTGCTTCTGCAAATAGTATGATTAAGCCATCATTTGTACACTTTTTTTTTCTTAGAGCGACATAGCTAAATTTGCTCCTGTGTTTCCAGAAAAAAAAACAACCAGAAATTCATTAATCTAGAAAAAAAAGATCACGCTATAAGTTACCATAATATAATAATAATAATAATATAAAGTTATTACCCACAAAAAGCAAAAACAACAATATCTCTCAACTAATTTTAAAGTATTCTCTGTATAAAAACTTGCCGCCTGTTCCGCTAACAAGGAATTCACTTCCGTTTTTACTTCATCATCACCATTGTAACGTTTGCCACTGAAGTATTGCTTGAGGTGGAGAAACGGATGGTAATCACTCAGCTCAAGATCAGGACTGTCTGAATTGCGCGTGATCTAAAACTTTCCTGCCAAAACTGTCCAACAAATTACGGGTCTGACCAGCAGTGTTAGGTTTGAAGAAGGACAATTTCCTATGTCAGCATGTTTTTTTTTTTTTTTTTTTTTTTTTTTTTTTTTTTTTTTTTTTTTTTTTTTAATTTCTCTGCGGAGCTTCCTGAGGCTTAGGTAGCATGCTTCTGTATTGATAGTGGTTCCTCCGTTGCATGAAGTCGACAAAAAACACCATGCATGTTCCCAAACACCCACGCCATGATTTTACGCTGGGAGAGAGGATGTTCGGCCTTCAAATTTTTTGGGAATTGTGTGTGTTTCCATTCCATGTTCTGTTGCCTCGATTTGGTCGTGATATAGGAAACCCATGTTTCGTCTCCAGTTCAACCGGTTGCCACCTAAGTAGCATCCGTTAAAAAGATGACGACGACATAAAAACAGCAGTGAACTCTTGGTTATTTGAGCCGGCGGCAAGTTTTTCTGAAGACTACTTACAAATTAGTTGAGAGGTATGATATGTCTTTAAAAAAAATTGGCAACTATGTTGAAAAATAGAGTAGAGTATGCACTTTCCGAAAATAAATTTACCTTTTCGAAATAATCTTTCGTTGTTTCCTTATGTTCAAACGAACCTTTATTAAAAACAAAAATGCAAGACTATACTACAAGGTTAATGAAATTCTCTTTCTATATGGGAGGATTCGAGTTCATTGCTGTAAATGGCAATGAATTTTATCTCTTTCCATCACCCGCTTTAAAAGTGTAGTTACTGTTCATTTTCCCCGGGTTTGAGTTCCGGAAGAGTGACCCGGCTACTGTAGTCCAAGGACTCTATTCCACGTCATGGAATAGCGAAGTCAAGTCCAGGTTGCAGTAGTCAAATTCAAAATACTGAATCCTATGGACGCATATGAAAAATGAATTCAGGCTTTGATCTGTGAGGACATAAGCTGGATTATACTCTGTACATAATTGGACTGCGTAATACGTGAAACTGTTGAAAGTAAGACAATTACGAAATATTAATCATTTTCTGATAACGAAATATTATAACTTACCGTCATATTCCACGTCATGGAATAGCGAAGTCGAGCCCAGGTTGCAGTAGTCAAATTCAAAATACTTACATAAAATTAATCATAGCTTGACAATATGGCGACAAGAGAATGATCTTAACTACCGCAGGGCCTGGAACGGTTTCTGGGACAGTTCTTCGTTTGAATCAAAGGTATAAGTTTGGAAACAAACTCACCTCTAGCATCAGAATTGCATCCTGAATCTAAATATGGCATTAATTTTCGTCGTAAATTCGATTTTAACCTAACTTAACCTAATATAACCTAACCTATCGTTTCTAACCTTACCCAAATATATAGCCCATAGGTACTTGTTAACAACCCAGAACACACTCGAGAAGTTTGCTTTGTTAGATCTGAGTAAACCAATTTTTCCCTCGCATTCAGTAATAATTAGCTTATTCATTCGTGAAATAAACTACAATGCAGCTATATTTTAATTAGACATTTAGTATATAGCGATGGTAACGTTTGGTATTTAATATAATGTGTTCTGGACGGCCTGCTTTTCCACAATTCTTTGGTGTAGTTTCCATGATGTTGTTACTAAAGTATTATATTTTCATCATATTCTGGTATTACATAAAAAACTAGTTTTTTTAACTGAAAGTAAGGAGCGACATTAAAACTTAAAACGAACAGAAATTACTCCGTATATGAAATTGGTTGTCCCCTCCGCAATCCCTTGCTCTTTATGCTAAAGTTTTTAATTGTTTTAAAAAACAGAATTGTGGCAAAGAGTCAAACTTTAGCGTAAAGAGCAAGGGATTGCGGAGGGGACAACCCATTTCATATACGGAGTAATTTCTGTTCGTTTTAAGTTTTAATGTCGCTCCTTACTTTCAGTTAAAAAAACTAGTTTTTTTTATGTAATTCCTGAACGTTTTTGAATTAATACATGTTTGATTTTGGCTCTCCACACATAAATTATTAAAATGAAATTTGCATATTAATTCTTTTTTTGGCTAAATGGCTTTCTCTTAGTTTTGATCAGGCGATTTTGAGAAATAAGGGGTGGGGAAAGCCTAGTTGCCCTGCAATTTTTCGGCTACATAAAAAGGCAACTATAAATTTTTATTTTTAACGAATGTTTTTATTAGTAAAAAATTTACGTAACTTAAGAATTAGCTTACGTAACAAACTTTTATATTCTTAAATTTTTATTATGTATATGAGGGAGTTTGTACCCTCGTTAATACCTCGCTCTTTGCACTAAATCGTAAGTTTTGTCCCAATTCTTTAAGAATGACCCCTGAATCCGAAAGGCCGTAGAATAAATAGTTGAAATTACTAAAAATACAATAGCATAAAGAGTGAGGTATTTATCTCCTCCTAAATACCTCGCTCTTTATGCTAAAGTATTTTTAGAACCCCTCATATGCGTAATAATCTCTGTTCGTTTTAAGTTTCAATGCTACGCCTTACTTTCAATTGAAAAAACTTCTCCATGTTTATTTTTTCATTGTTTTTTTTATAGTAATTTTAGAAAATCCTGCGCCCTTTCCATTGAATTTCTGTTCCCCCATGACATATTTCTCCAAGGAAAGATCCTCCCACATAGCTCCCTCCCCTCAACCCCACCCCCAAAACCAAAAAAAAATCCCCTGAAAATGCTGTACCCTTCCCAGTAACCATTATTATATGTAAACACTGGCCGAAGTTTGTAACTTGCAGCCCCTCCCCCAGGGACTGTGGGAGAGTAAGTCATTCCCAAAGACATAGTTATTTTGGTTTTTGACTATGCGGAACAAAATGGCTATCACAAAATTTTGATCCGTTAACTTTGGAGAAAAAATGAGCGTGGGAGGGGGCCTAGGTGCCATCCATTTTTTTTGGTCACTTAAAAAGGGCACTAGAACTTTTCATTTCCTTTAGAATGAGCCCTCTTACGACATTCTAGGACCACTTGGTCGATACGATGACCCCTGGAAAAACAAAAAAAAAAAAACAAAAAAAAAAAAAACAAACAAATAAACACGCACCCGTGACTTGTCTTCTGGCAAAAAATACGAAATTCCACATTTTTGTAGATAGGAGCTTGAAACTTCTACAATAGGATTCTCTGATACGCTGAATCTGATGGTGTGATTTTCGTTAAGATTCTATGACTTTTAGGGGTTGTTTCCCCCTATTTTTTAAAATAAGGCAAATTGTCTCAGGCTCGTAACTTTTGATGGGTAAGACTAAACTTGATTAAACTTATATATTTAAAATCAACATTAAAATGCGATTCTTTTGATGTAGCTATTGATATCAAAAACCCATTTTGTAGAGTTTTGGTTGCTATTTAGCCGGGTCGCTCCTTACTACAGTTCGTTACCACGAACTGTTTGATAATTCGTCATGATTAATCTAACTTCGCTTCTTGAGTGTGTTCTGGATTGTTAACAAGCTCCAGTTCATTTTATATATTGCCCGTGCATTTTTTGCTCCTCGATTTCATCGCAGCTGATTCGATTAAAAGGTAAACCAGTTTTAACAAGATTGACGCTTTAGCTTCATTATTTTATGCTCTTTCCAAATATCATGGATCCTTTTCTGAAATGCACCCCCGCCCCTCATGATGGTTTTAGACATAACCTGAGAATAAATAAAAAGCTAAAAGAAAACACAATGAAATTCGTCCTTTAAAATATGCAGGATGTTTTTATTAGCCATGTTTCCTTTCATTTTTATCCATTGTTTGCATCATTTTATATAATTCTTCAGTAAATACTGCACTTAATGACAGACAATATAGATTCCATGCCATGGGATGACAAACTGAAATTCTTCGAGTCTACGCAAGCTTCAGGTTATACGACGCATCAAGAGATGAAAAAATTTACATTATTAGAGGCATATGGGACCATTACGGGGGTATATTGTCAGAAAAGCAAGAACGATATTTCAAAAGAGCATACAATAAAGACGCTAATGATACAAATCTTTATGCTTTGATATGTCTCGTTATGGAGACTGTAAACACTAAGCTGATGCCCATTTTTTGAGAATAAATGCCCATTTTCAGCAAAAAAAATTATTCAAAAATTCCCAAATTAAACTTTGAAGTATAATTCAAAATGTCCAACCCTGTGGTGGCACAGGGAATTGATCTCGGTGTGGCAATCTGGAGCCCAGAGTTCAATCCCATCTGCCGCAGAGACTTGAACGGGTCCTCGTTTATATCAAAATATAAAAAACTAAATTCTAATTATGATACAGAATGGTTGCTGGTGAGTACCAAGGTTCGCTTTTGTTCTTCTTCTTGTTCTTCTGAATTAGTCTTCTTATCTTTTTTTTCTGCGTATGCTACAGTAGAATGATTTAATTAGTTCAACCACTACACACAATTCGCTTGATCTACTAGCAATGGTTATTTCTTTGATTTATTTGTTCCATTGTACAAATTGATGAAAATGAAGGTGTTATATAGAAAATCCAATATAGTTGCTGCAATACCCCCGGTAATTGACGATTTTTTTTTAGAAAGTAAGATCACTTAACAATAAACATGATTACAATAAACGACAACTGTTTGGTCTCTACAGGCCAAACCTTTTTTTAACACACCCTAGGAAGACAAAAGAATTATCTGAAACTAAAACATCATTTTTATTTATTGATATTCTTCATTTACAACAAATTTTTCACCTCAATATAGGCATATGGTTTTCAGAAATCTAACGTAGGGATAATTTTTTCAATAAAATGAAACTCTTGGTTGAAAATAAACATAGCCATTTATCAAGAGCAAGGAATAAGTTTCTTTTTTCTTTTATTAAAAATGAGAGATCAAGTCCAAGTTTAAGATATCAGCTTCCTGAGATTGCCAATAAATATAAACTACTTGATTTAATAAGTGAGTCAACGTCACTCTATACATATAAAAAGAAATTGAAAGAGATAGTTCTTTCTGCCTATAGTAGTAGGGACTGAATGTAAAGTGATTTATTTATAAATTAGCCAAGTCCCATCCGTGTCTACGAGTCGATTTTTTTTTCCGCTTCTTCTCTCTCGCTCTCTCTCTTTCTCTCTTTTTTATGTACTCCGTGTGAGTTATTGAGGTGTAATTCCTTCTTCTTTCTTCTCTCTCTATTATTAAAGGAGACAAAACGAGTTGCCTCCCTGTCTCCTTTGTAGAAGATTTATGTATATAGTTTCTTGTTTAATAAAGTCAAGTCAAGTCTAAGAGTGTTTTGGATATTATTTGTATTTGATTTTTTGTGAATAAACATAATTTTAACTTAAACTGGGTAAATATGATGGACCAAAAAGATTTTTGTGGAACAGCTGCCTCCTTGTTCTCCGCTATTAAAAGTCTTTTATAAATGCAGCTGCTATCAGTCATTGCTCCGCACGTTCACATCTTTCCGTCTGCACGTTCCGTCTGTCCTACACATTTAATAAGGTAGACTACTTGTTACAGACTGACTGCATTTTCACGGGCGCTATTTTATTGGTATTAAAACTACTACAAGACCCGTTGGTGTCAATTTAAGTAATTTAGAGGGCGGCAATATGAATTATCCAAATCTAGGCAGGGTGGCAAAATTGAAAATACTAAAAATGAAAATTTTTCAATAAAAATTGCCCAGATAGTATTTTTCTAAATCTACAAAGGAGAAAAATCTAGGGGGCCTATATGCCCTACCTTTCCCCCATAAATAACACCACTAACCAAAACGGTAAGTTTTTTTTTTTTTTTTAGAGCCCTAAGTGTGTTCTAGAAACCAATTCTAATTAATCGTAGTTAGTTACTTTTTTCTACCTTCATACTGAAATCCCTAATTATAATGAACTTTACCCTCTATATAACCTATAATACATTATAAAATTGGCTTTTTATGCTGATTTCAAATGCATAAAATTCACTAAGTTTAATCTTGCTCATCAAAAGATACGAGCATAAAAAAAATGCATGATTTTCCAAAAAGGGAGGAAACAACCCCTAAAACATCGACAAATCCTAATGAAAACCCGACCATCAGATACAGCATATCAGACAACCCTACTGTAAAGAGTTCAAGCTCCTGACCGCAAAGATATGGAATTCTGTATTTTTGCCGGAAGAAAGATCATGTTTATTTGTTGTTGATATTTTTTTCACAAATGTATAACACCATAATGATAAATCAGTCTGCACACACCATAAACCTATGGAAGATTCAAATTATTGTAATTGATGATAGCCTATAGCAGGTTGTTCTAAAACTCTCTTGTATATAATTTAATAATCAACACGTAAACCAACAATAACCATTGCGTACACAACACAAGCCATAACACCTAATCATAAACCAGCCTGCACACACAAAAACTTATGGAAGATCGAAAATATTGTAATTAATGATAGACAATAGCAGGCTGTTCTAAAACTCTCTTGTATATAATTTAAGAATCAATACGTAAAACAACAATAAACAGTGCGTACACACCACAAACCATAACACCGTAACCATAAACCAGTCTGCACACACAATAAGCCTATGGAAGATCGAAACTATTGTACCTAATGATAGACTATAGCAGGTCATTCTAAAACTCTCTTGTATATAATTTAAGAATAAATACGTAAACCAACAATAACCAGTGGGTAAACACCTCAAACCGTAATCATAAGCCAGTTTGCACACACCATAAACCTCTGGAATATTGAACTATTGTTATTAATGATAGAATATAGCAGATCGTTCCAAAACTTTCTGGTATATAATTTAAGAACCAATACATAAACCAGTAACAATCAGTGGCTACACACCACAAACCATGACACCGTAATAATAAACCAGTCTGCTAACACCATACACCCATGGAAGATTGAAACTATTGTAATTAATGATAGACTATAGCAGGCCGTTATAAAACTCCCTTATATATAATTTAGGAACCAATACGAAAACCAACAATATCCAGTGCGTACATATCACATGTCATAGCACAGTAATCATAAACCAGTCTGCTAAAACCATAAACCATAGAACTATAATGATAAGTGTGCACACACCTGTAACAAAGCTTCCAAAACCATTTTGCGGATATCTGGGTCCGGCTCTCGTTGCTTTTCACTTCCTAAATACTGCAGATCTGGTGGCAGTTCGTCATATTCCTCGTCTTTTAGCTCTTCTGGCCCGGCGAGTGGGAGCAAGAGATAGGGGAGTATATTTACTTCATTGCTCAGCAACCAGCTATGGGCATCTGTAAAAATTATTATTATGATTTGTTGAAGTACCTCCAACATTAATGAAAGCATCTTTTGCCCCCTGGCTCTATCTTAGCTCAATTCATACTTAAAAGCCAGGAATTTTATGATTTTTTTTTTGGTTATTAAAACAATGTTTGGGTAAAAACCTTTGCACAAAATGTTTGTGGACAATATTACCATCCTTAATCATGATACAAAACGAAAACAAGCGGAAACGAAGTCCGTACATTTGACGATGCTTTCCAATAGTAAAAATTAAAAATATATATTTGATCTTCTCTATGCTAATCGCAAGTTATGTCCTGTTTACACAATTGGTGTAAACTGGGTGAATACCCTCATTGTATGCTCTTATCTTTCGATTAATGCAGGGTTCTACCCCTGATGATTTTCCCCTATTTCTAGTGATTTTTAATGTTGCTTAGCGACTTTCTTCAAGCAAGTGATTTACAATGATTTTTGTTCCAAAACTAGTGATTTTTGCCTAAATCTAGTCATTTTTCACAAAGTAGTGCGTAGACTCATGATTCAATCAAAGAAATCATACAAAAAGCTAATTAATAAAATAAAACGCAAAATAGTGATTCACCACAGTACCTAATATGTTCCAGATTAGCATTCATGCAAATATACCGTCTTTGTAACTTCCCATTTCCCACCATATGTCCATCAAACAGTTCGTGGTAACGAACTGTAGTAAGGAGCGACCCGGCTCAATAGTAACCAAAACTCCAAAAAATGGAATTTTGATACCAATAGCTATATCAAAAGAATCGCATTTTAATGCTGGTTTTAAATATATAAGTTTCATCAAGTTTAGTCTTACCCATCAAAAGTTACGAGCCTGAGACAATTTGCGTTATTTTTAGCAAATAGGGGGAAACACCCCCTAAAAGTCATAGAATCTTAACGAAAATCACACCATCAGATTCAGCGTATCAGAGAACCCTATTGTAGAAGTTTCGAGCTCCTATCTACAAAAATGTGGAATTTTGCATTTTTTGCCAGAAGGCAGATCACGGATGCGTGTTTATTTGTTTTTTTGTTTTTTTTTTTGTTTTTTTTTCCCCAGGGGTGATCGTATCGACCCAGTTGTCCTAGAATGTTGCAAGAGGGCTCATTCTAACGGAAATGAAAAGTTTTAGTGCCCTTTTTAAGTGACCAAAAAAATTGGAGGGCACCTAGGCCCCCTCCCACGCTAATTATTTTCCCAAAGTCAACGGATCAAAATTCTGAGATAGCCATTTTATTCAGCGTAGTCGAAAAACCTTATAACTATGTCTTTGGGGACGACTTACTCCCCCACGGTCCCCGTGGGAGGGGCAACAAGTTACAAACTTTGACCTGTGCTTACATATAGTAATGGTTATTGGGAAGTATACAGGCGTTTTCAGGAGGATTTTTTTGGTTGGGGGGAGGGGTTGAGAAGAGGGGGATATGCTGGGGGAACTTTCATTCGAGAATTTGTCATGGGAGAAGAAAACTTCCATGAAGGGAGAGCAGGATTTACTAGCATTATTTAAAAAAAAAATTAAAAAATAAATGTGAAAAAGCTTTTTCACCTGGAAGTAAGGAACAGCAATTGTCGCTCCTTACTTTCAGTTAAAAAAACTCGTTTTTTTTATTTAATATTAGATATAAACCTCAGAGCGTTATCATCATCATAATGGACAAACCTAGCTAATCGCAAAATTGAAAAACATTCTATGCTTCCTTTTTTACAACACTTGCTTAGGTCGAATTTTTGTCATCATATTTATGTTTTTTTTCTATGTAATCTATCAGTTGTAAATTAGTTTTTTTTTCTATTAAAACCTTGGAAAAAGAAGTGAACGGTGGATATGAATACACCCTCTACATCTGCAAAAAAATAAGAAGGTAGGTGTACATTAACAATAGTTTTTAAAATGAAAAGAGAAATCATTGGAAAAGAAAATGGGACTTTTTATAATAATGGGGTTTGTAATATAACTAGATATATCAAATCAGTTGTAGTTTGATGATTGAAGTCGGTTGGAAGTAAGGTGGGGGGAGGTAGCTACTCTGGGAATTGTCTAATGGTTTTAATCTTTAATTGTAATATCCAACCGAAACTCCAATAATTCTCCGAATTCTATTATTTGTAATCACAACACCTAATAAGCGCAGATAAGGTCTTATTTTTTAAGTTGTTGGATTTATATGCTAACATATCAAACAGTTTGTGGTAACAAACTGTAAGAATGGAGTAACAAGACTCAATAGTAATCGAAACTCTAAAAAAGGAATTTTGATATCAATCGATATATCGTCAGCTTATTATATTGATTCCAAATGTATAAGATTCATTAAGCTTAGTTGTACCCCTAAAAGGGTAAGAAACTGAAAATTTGCCTGATTTTTGAAAGAGGAAGGAAAAACCCACTAAAAGTCAAAGAATTTTAATTAAAATCAAACCATTGGATTCGACGTATCAAAGAACCCTGTTGTAGAGGTTTCAAGACCCTTTCTGCAAGAGTGTCAAATTTTGTATGATTTGTCAGAAGAAAAACCACGGATGCGTGTCAATTTGTTTTTTTTCCCCAGGGGCGATCGTATCGAAACAAATGGTCCTAAAACATCGGAAGAAGGCTCATTTGAACGTAAATTAAAATTTTTGGTGTCCCTTTTATTTGACCAAAAAGATCGGACGGCTTTATGGTCCAATGTCCAAGAAATACCCCTTTTTCTCCAAAAAATATTCGATCAAAAGCTTAAGATAGCCATTTTAATAGCCACAAAGACAAATAATAGGTGACAGAATGCTTTGGAATTGCTTAACCTGGGCAACATATTTGCAAATTAGACAGAAGGGGTAAGGTTAGGTTACTTTACCCCTACAATCCCTTAATGTGCAAACATATAGCCCAAATTAAATTATTATATAAACTAAAGTATTATATTTTCATCATATTCTCGCAAATTTCAATAGGATTAACATAACTTTACTTCTTGGGTGTGTTTTGTATAATTAACAAGCACCTCTTTTTTTTTATTGAAGAAGCAATAAGACTGATGCTTATCGAAATATGTGTTTTCAAACTTATCGCTGGTGTCATTGTCAAACAATTCGTGGTAACGAACTAGCAATGAGTGACCCAGCTCATTAGTAACCGAAACTCTAAAAAGGGATTTTGATACTAATAGATGTATCAAAAGAATCGGATTTTTAAGCTGATTTCAAATAAATAAGTTTCATAGATTTAGTGTTACCCATCAAAAGTTACGAGCCTGAGAAAATTTGCCTTATTTTCGAAAAAGGTAAAAACACCCCCTAAAAGTCATACAATCTTAATGAAAATCACGCCATCAGATTCAGCATATCAGAGAATCCTACGAATCAGACAAATTTCAAGCTCCTTTCAGGAAAAATGTGGAATTTTGTATATTGTTTTGCCAGAAGAAAGATCACGGATGCCTATTTTTTTTTTCAGGGGTGATCGTATCAACCCAGATGTCCTAGAATATCACAAGAGGGCTCATTCGAACCGAAATGGAAAGTTTTAGTGCCATTTTTAGATGACCAAAAAACTGGAGGGCGACTAGGCTCCCTCCCACGCTCATTTTTTTCCAAAGTCACACGATCAAACTCTTGAGGTAGCCATTTTGTTCAACATAGTCTAAAAATCTAATAACTAAGTCTTTGAGGATAATTTAATCCCCCACAGTCCTCGGAAGAAGGGCTGCAAGTTATGAACTTTGTTCATTGTTTACACATAGTATTGGTTATTGGGAAGTATACAGACGTTTTCAGGGGAATTTTTTCTGATGAGGGAGGGTCGGGGAGAAGGAGTTATGATGGAGGATCTTTCCATGGAGGAGTTTTTAACGGGAAGAGGGAATTTTCCATGCAGGGGGTGCCAGATTTCCCATTATTTTCCAAAAAACGATCAGAAATTGAATTGAAAAAGCAAGTCTTGTCAATTGAAAGTAAAGAGCAATATTAAAACTTAAAACAAATAGAAAGTACTACGTATATAAGGAGGTTCACCCCCTCGTTAATACCTCACTCTTAACGCTGAAGTTTTTAGTAGTTTCGAAAGAGATGTTTATTCTAATAAAACGGCCTTTGTGATTAAGGGGCCATTCTTAAAGAATTAGAAAAAAAATTCGAAGTTTAGCGTAAACAGCGAGGTATTGACGAGGGGACGAACCCCCACATATACGTAACAATTTCTGTTCGTTTTTAGTTTTAATGTTGCTCCTTACTTTCAGTTGAAAAACTTGTTTTATTTATTTAATAATTATACTAGCTCAACTAGAGTAAAAAGAAAATAGTCTCTATAATTTTTGAAAAAAACTAGGGTTTTGGATCGGGCCAAGGATACTAATGCGGAAAAAAAAAAAAACAATGAAGAAGCAGAGACTTTATTTTGATCTATGCATACAGATACAAAAAAGCATTTTTCAAATTTCAAGGGTAATTTCGACTTGAGAAAAAACAAAACATCAATATAAAGGTTTTTCTCACATCTAAGGGGATATTTTTATCCCCTTTCCTGTAGGCACGCCTGTATAGAACATGGTAAAGAAAAAAAAAATTACTGATTACAATGATAGAGAGTACTATAATTCTAGTGATTTCTAGTCAATAATGTAGTGATTTTTTTCATTGGGTGGCAACCCCGGATAAATGCTTTTAGGGCACTAAATTGATAAATACAGCATAATTGGTCTTTCTAAGATGTGCTTATAGGTAAGTCACCTAACTAATAATTTGAAGTGTTTAAATTTTAATAATTTTACCCAATAATCATATTAATGCATAGCTTAGATTCTAAGATGATATTTATAATTCTTTTTAATGACTGCTTCGTAACAAGTTATTGAGGTTGCATTTTTAAACAATTTTACTCAGTCAATCATTAGTATTTTACCCATTTTACTGTCACTTAAAGGCAATGTTCATTTTTTGCTACAGCAATCAGGAAAACTGCACTTTCCAGAGCTCCAAGATGATATTATTTTTGATCATTCTCTGATGAGTTTTCAGAAAAAAAACCTTCTTTATTTTTGAGCTTGGCTCCCGCTAACTGTTAATACCGGCATGGAACGTCTTTTGTATAGAAATTGAGTTTCCAGGTTTGCTCTTTTTTTGAAGACATATGTGGTTTTTAAAAGTTTTGACAGTTTAAAAAATCAATTTTCGTTTTACTATCCTAGGTAAATAAAAAATAAGACTTCATTAAGTTAAGAATTTTAAGAGATTTGATGATTAAGATTAGAATGAAAGATTTTTAAATACTATCTAATACAAGGGGAACTGGACGGGGTAGAATCTGGAAGAGTTAATTTGGTAGCATGAGCGCATTCAGGTTTTTTGTTCGGGGGGAAGAGGGGGGGTCACAAAAGTCTTCAAAAAACACATAGTAATTAGTTTAAATGCATTTTTGTGACCTTTTACAGGCTGGACAAATACTTCAGGGGGATTGGAAACTCTGTAGCCCCCCCCCTGAATAGGTAAAGGTAAAGGATGCGGCATTTAGACTTTACAGTCCGTACCGGCGGTGCTGATCTCCGTTTCTTGGCCCTTCAGCCAGGAAGTGCAATGGGGGGTTGGGGGCCAGCCAACCTGTGCTTTCGCACACCCTTCCTGTTTACCTTCCCCAGATTTCTCCAGGTACCCCCCCCCCCCCGAATACTGCCTTATTTAGTTGCCATTGTTTAACGAACAAGCACGTAGTATGTATATACA
Organism: Artemia franciscana; assembly: GCF_032884065.1. NCBI lineage: Eukaryota > Metazoa > Arthropoda > Branchiopoda > Anostraca > Artemiidae > Artemia > Artemia franciscana. Next base: position 2,261,495 of record NC_088866.1, read on the forward strand.
GAGAGCCTAATTCTGCGTTTTTTTTACTGTCTGGCAGACAAACCTTGGTATATCGGGCATTTGGCCCTTGCTTTGCTCGAGTCGTAATTGGGTATTTCGCCCTTGTGTGAATCCTTTGCTTTTAGCATGAAAAAACCAGTGAGAAGCTAAAAGATCTGATGACAGCTAATCACATTCTTAATCTTTTAGCTTTTCTGGCCCTGCGAGAAGCAAGGATCGGGTAGCATAATTACTTCACTGCTCAACAGCCAGGTTTGAGAATTCCAAAATAATTATGTTTTATTAAAGATTGAAAATTAAAAAAGAACATTTCTGTTATTTCTACTTCTCTGGCAGAAAGTACAAAGTACAGTGGAGAAAAACCTGATGGTTTGAATTAGTTAAGTGGAAATTGCACATCTATATGTGTCTTAAACATCGGCGAAACTCTGGAATTCAATTTTTAATGAAAAAAACCTGTGGAGACCAGGAGACCAGAGAACAGGTGAGCAAGAGACTCGGAGATGAAAATCTTCAATTTTTCCACATATGTGTGACAAATATGACAACGGTATTGCAATACTGATGTAAATAAATATGACATCACTCACAAAATATTTATTTTTAAGAAATTAAGGCTCTTAACGAATTTTCTAATTAGCTAAAACTTATGGCACCAAATAACTGAAGAAGGTGGTGAAACTTCCCTTTGAAGGTATCGAATCAACAGATTGTTAATATTTGAAGTTTCACACACAAAGAGCCTTGTTACATTGAACTAACTAGTTTTTATTATTTTTTCATGGTTCAGCGTGGAAACACTGACGAAAATGTGGTACTGTCCTAATAAATTTATAAATTTGAAAGAGCCAGAAGAACATTTTAAAAAATTGCGGTTTACGGACATGAATAGACCTGAGATGGGTGTAAGGGAATGCTGGAAGTAAAATCAGCAGCAAAAAACAGTAAACTGTCCTGATGAATTTATAAATTTGAAAGAGCCATTAGAACATTTTAAAAAATTGCGGTTTACGGACATGAATAGACCTGAGATGGGTGTAAGGGAATGCTGGAAGTAAAATCAGCAGCAAAAAACAGCAAACTGTCCTGATGAATTTATAAATTTGAAAGAGCCATTTAAAAAATTGCGGTTCACGGATTTGAATAGACCTGAGATGGGTGTAAGGGAATGATGGAAGTAAAATCAGCAGCAAAAAACAGTAAACTGTCCTGATGAATTTATAAATTTGAAAGAGCCATTAGAACATTTTAAAAAATTGCGGTTCACGGATTTGAATAGACCTGAGATAGGTGTAAGGGAATGGAATGCTGGAAGTTAAATCAGCAGCAAGAGAAGAGACTTAAACCCTTTGAGAACAATTGTCTGCGAAGAATCTTCAACATAAACTGGACCCAACATGTCCTGAACCAGACAATACGCCAAATTATTAGGCAACCTCTAGTCATCGACATGATTAGGACCCGAAGATGGAAATACTTTGGACCAACGTCAACTAACGTTGGGACCGGTGGCAACCAACAAGAACGCAGAGACCAAAGAACTCACTATGTCGAACATACCAGAGGGAACTTTTCAACGCGAATACGTCCATACGACCCCATTGAGAAAACATTATGGCAGCAAGTCATTTGAGGGACAACTGGGGTCTCTTCGTCGATGACCTGGGTGCATCCAGAGGCACGGGAGGAACTAAGGTTTAAGGTAGGATTGTAAGGGGCAATAAACATTTTTAGTTTAATTTTCTTGGTCCTCCAAACATTTTACGAAAACGAAATCTTGTGATAATTGAAATTATGACATGACGAAAAATACGAAGTAAAAAAAAAAGAAAATTCTCTTAAAGCAAGTGAGGGGGGCGAAGGGCAAGTTTCGGAAAAAGCACTTCGGTAGCAATTGTTTAATGAAGAAACCCAATTTACGTATGCATAAAACTCGGGCGCTTGGCGTTTGATTCCCTTGAATGGTACTTGAACGTTTAGCCCTAGTAAAAAGACCAATTTACGATTCAATGAAATTTTAGCCTTACAGGAGAAACAGCCTTTTCACCTGCATTTCTTCAAGAAATTTAAAAGTTGAAGAAATATTTCAGGTCAGTTTCAAACCCAGTAGGGAGTTTGACAACCAACTCTGAGTATCTCTTGAAATTAATTTTTAGATGAAAACCTTGATAATGTCTAACACTATTTCCGCCAACTCTGAACTTTCCAGATTTTCCCTGAATTTACTTAAATAATATCGGATTTTCTGAAATTTCCCAGACAAATAACGTTAACAAAGATTAACGATTTAAGAGTCCATTCACAATGAGAATATTAAGATTTAGCTAGCCCTAATTTGAGCCAATCAGATTTTCTTGGCTGGCAGACAAACTCTCCCTGGCTCAAATTATTGCTAGCTAAATCTCAACATTAGCAAAGTCTCATTGTGAATAAGCCTTGAGATTCATGGAATCACGAATTTTAATCTTTGGGGAGATTTTGAAGAGCCAAATACTCATTCGGAGGTGGGGAAGAACTAATAACTAGGTGCGTTTTTATGATGCCACTGCTCTGGCCTAAGGATAAGCCCTGACAGAAATGTTAAATTTTCTAAAGTGCGAACGACCGGTCGATATCGCTATGTAAACCTGGCTCCTATGTCATACTGAAAGCAAAAGTTTCTAATGATCTTTTTGATGTCATGTACTTACTACTATCCTTGGGACTACTACTACTCCGTTGGACGGCTCGGCTTATGGAAATGTTTTAAAAAGACTTGTGTTTATTGAACTTATGGACCCTTGGTTTCATTTCAGAGTAATTTTAAAGTTAACTTTGTTTTACCCAGATATATATTTAATTTACATATAAATAGATGGTGTTCAGTTTTTCTCCTTAGCGGTCCGATCGAAATGATATTTTTGTTAGACTTATTCAAGAAAAAGCCTAAATAGACAGTAGAAAAAAGTAACAAATGACTTTGGGAGAACTCTCAAAAGGTGGAAAAATTGCTCAAACTGGATATTAACCCTGTCGTTATGTGTAAACTAAATTGCTGCTAAAATTATCCTAAAAGTATCAAAATAATAAAATTTGCTAAAAATAAAAAAAATCTTCCTTATAGGTCTGCCTTGGACCTTAAAAACCAAGCTAAACGATAGGATACAAACCCGTATGGAAGCAACAATTTCTTATGCAAGCAATAGCTCCTCCTCTTCTAGTTGCTGATTGGACATAATCTGTAAAAGGGAGCAGTCTCTGAATTATCCCACTGCTTCGATCCAATAAAGCCCTAGAAATGATATTTAAATTAGTCTTTTTTTTAAATCTGTGGGCAGCAAATTAGGCCAATTGTATGGCGGTTTGAGAGGGGGGGATTCCTAGAGGTTTTCCCCGCGTACATGTTCTTAGGTGTATGTAATGGACAGGGTAAAGAGAAAATACCAAATATTGCGGTCTTTTTACGATTTATTGGGTAGTCGTTGAGTATTTTTTAGTCTAACTGTCCAAACTTGGGGGGTTGGTTACGCGGTTGACAGGTGTACCTATTTTAATAATGGTCCTTATTGAAACAGTTGTCCATTTCTGAGGCTCACAACTCTGCCGGGCAAATCACGCCCCTCTTATAATACGATATTGCGGGGATGCTATTTCCTCTTCAATTGTGTTCAATTCCCGTTGCAAGTTCCTGCATTAAAGAAGCAAGTTTTGTCGGTAGGGAAGACCGTATACAAGATCTTTGTTCCGAAAATAGAGTCTTGGTTGAACTTTAAAAAAAAGTTCAACCAGTTTTTAAAGAACATTATTAGTTTTAATTCTCACATTTTAATGTAAGTTCATTTTTATATAGCCTACATATTTTCTCTCTCGTTCTCGTATTGTGCTGAAGACGGCCCTTGGACATAAGGCCGAAATATTCACAGAATTGATTCCCACTGTCTTGAAAAGATTTTCCCTATTGTTTCTACTTTGTATTTGTTTATCTTTGTTCCGGTGGGTGGGGTACAAAATAACTTTAAAAACGCAAAAAATGTGTTTATGTGTATTTTTGTACCTTTTTAATGAGTAGGACAGAAGATTTAGGGCGGGGGGTGTCAAACAGAGCAATCCCCTCCCTGTGATACGGCCCTAATTGTAGGAGATACTCACCTCTGAGATTGGAATTCTAAAAGAATTTTGAAGCTTTTATCCTGGAGAAAAAACTTAGGTTAAAAGCTTAGAAAAAAGTAAGGTTTTTCCTCTAGGTTTAACTTCCACTTGATTAACCTACCTTATCCCCCTCATCAACCAACACTAATTTTATTTATTGATTTTTTATTCTATAGTACCAAAAAATCATGCTTAAACTTTGCAAAATAAAAGATTATATTCTACTAAAAAAAACAACCTAAATTTCGCGTAGTTTTTGATACAATTAAAAGGCACTTTGGTGGTTTGCCCCCCCCCCCTCTGAAGAAAACACTATACAATTCTCAAAAAATACTTAAAAAATTCTAAAATAATTACTTATAAGATTTCCAAAAGTATTTCATTATACACCACCCCCTAAGGGTCAAATCCATCCCCCCTCTAATGGCCAAATATATAGCCTAAATCATATATTCTCCATAGTTTTCGTAATTGACGCTTTTCTAAAAAATACATTAATGATAAACAAGCGACGTTGACGTCAACAAGCGACGAGGGAATTAGTAAAGAATATATGACTTCGGCTATATAATCATTAAGATAGGGGGGTGGGTAAAATAAAGGCAAGGATTTTAGGAATGATATAATTAAGTATTTCAGATTTTTTTAAATTGTTCTTCACAATCTTACAGTGTTTCCTTTCGAGGGGACAAACGTCTAAATGTATACTCAAATTAAATATATGAAAGAGAATGTAGTTAAACTATACACATTCGCAGATGGGAGAAATCCATCAAAGCAAGGGAATTTTCCGAAAGATAGAAGAAAATTTTAAGAAATAGAAGGATAGAAAGACTGTTAGAAGGAAATTTAGACCCTCTGGCAGGGATGTATACAAGATTTTTTCGGAGGGATTCTACAAAAGGATTTTTTCGAGAAGGGGGGGAGGGGTTAGAAAAATCTTTAAAAAACACAGAAAAATTAGCGCACATTCATTTTTCTTACGCTTTACGAGTCAGACAAAATTTCGGGGGGGGAGGAGTTCAAACACCCTAACCCTCTCCGTGGGTACGGCCTTGCCATCAGGTGATGTGATGAGAAGACAGTCAGGCCCAAAATGGGATGGCGTCAAAGATACGAGTGTTGTACCTAGCGGAAAATCCCATTTTAATACAAATTTTAATGGCCCTCAAACAAACTTACTTTTACACAAAACTGTTGAACACCCAATTGAAATTTCCATTCTACTTTTCCTATCATTTTATTATACTTCTTTTTTACCATTCAACTACGGTTCTATCACGCTCCATTCTATTTTAGATACGAATTTCAAATACACAGTTTCTTAAAAAAATTAACTTTTTAATATTTAGACTAAGCATCAACCATAAATTGAATCTTATTAAGTACAGTAGTACCTATAAACACCATGATTGGCAAAAATTGAACCTCAAACTTCAGCCTCCCTTGTGTCTAAACCGGGCTCGTGTGTCTAGTTAACGGCAATCTGTTTTCAATTTTATCTCCCAATAATAACGCGTCTTTACATTTTCATCAAATTCATCATAGATCCAAAATCACCATCTTTCTATCGTTCTCAAAATAATTATCTCTTCCATAAATTTTTCTGTCATCACTTTTTATGTTTAAACTTAACATCAATAATATTCCTCAATCGGTGTCAAATAGTGATCATTTTACATTTAGAAATTCATTTTCAAACATTCTTACTGTTACTATGGACTGTGGCTTGCTCTTAACAAGGTTTCAGCTCTTGTTGTGAAAATGATTATATTTAACCTAAAGCAATAGCGTTTTTTTTTCGGAATTACGTTAAGCCCGTGCGTTAAAAGAGATAAGGTGAGAAACAGGGGCCTAGCTGCGACATTTTTATGGAGGTGGGGAAATCCAGATGGTCAAGGGGTATGGACTACACAATAATTTTTTTCTTAAAAATTTTTTGGGGAAACTTCCCCCTTGTCCCCCCAAGTGAAGTCCCTGGTGAGAAATCAGCAGCTTTTTAAAATGCAGTACTGAACACCAAAAAGATATGTTTTAAGATATGGGTGCGTTTTTATAGCGTTTGACGGATATTTAGCTGGACCCTCAATCAAAGACGTGACGCATGGGAGGAGGAGCAGGTATATAGGCTGTCCTAAGATCAGCATTCAGCTGCAGATGCCTTGTTTAGTAAAAAAAAAAGATGACTTCCTCAGCAACGCAGGAAACAAGCGGGCAATTACCAGCATGCTGTCCGGCTACCTTAATGATGCGAGATGTAAAGCGTACCAGTTGCCAGCCGATGCTGACCTGCTGATTGTAATTACTGCGGCTGATTTGGCAGAACACCAACTCATGGTCTGAATAGGAGAAGATAGTGACTTACTAGTCTTTTTACTGAACCACACGAAGCGAGACTCTAAACCAATACTTTTCCATTCCAAGTCAAAGTCACAGAAAACTGGAGGCCGTCTCTGGGATATATTAGTAGCTAAACTGATACTTGGTGATACCCTTTCCGACCAAATTAGCTTCCTCCATGCGTTTCTCGGATGAGATTCGACTTCGCGAATTTATGGCATAGAAAAATCTATAACACTGAACCATGCAAAAAAGAAGAAAAACTCGGGGGATATTGCCGGACTATTCCTAGGTCTAGCTTCTACAAACGACGACATTAGAAACGGTGGAGAGAAGGACATACTTATCTTATTTATGGCTGCAGAAAATGAAACAAGTCTTGACCAGGTCGGCTACAGGAAACACCTCGAAAAAGTTGGAAGTTCGGGAAGTATATAGAGGCAAAAACGCTCCCACCAACAAGCGATGTTTGAAAGTATCATTCGCTTCGAGTATACTTCCAAGTACACGCAGGAACCTTAGTAGTCAAGAAGCGTCTTTAATCTGATACAATACAATACTTCCAAGTACAAGCGTGGGAAAACGTTGAATGTTGACTGGATCCTTTGGAGTATGGCTAGAGTGTGCGGAAAGGAAAATTACAACCTGTGCATTCAGATAGATCATCGGCAACACATTCCCTTCTTTCAGTGTTTCACTGTAATTGCAAGAGCGGGTGTTCGACACTACGTTGTTCTTGCAAAAATCATGGCTTGAAATATACCTGGGCTTGTGGCAATTGTAAAAGGAACAAAATATTTGTTCTTGTCAAAGTAAGCCTCTTTTCAACACTTGATTTATGAATATGTATCTTAAACTTTAAACAAAATCAAAAATAACAGTTATTTACTCTCTATGGATAGTACATCATGGTTTTAGCAGAAGCTGAAATTTAGTAAAAAGTGAACTACAGCCCATAGCAACCAAAAACTAACAAAAATAGAAACCAAATCGAAGAAATTTATATACTTGTGATACATTTTTTCTTCTTTTTTTCGCAAAACGAGTTAAAGAAAGAGTTTGGAAACTACAAGCCAATGGTAATAAGCAAAAAGAAGAAGATAAATGATAATAAGAAAAAAATTTATAAGAGAAAAAATTAAGCAAAAATGGTCACCGACGATTTTTTTTTATACGAGAAATATTTGTGATACATTTTTCTTCTTTGAACTTCAAATACGTTCTCCTTTGAACTTCACTTGCCTAGGGTCCTACTTTTTTTATTCTAGAGAACTAAGGACAGTGAAAATGAAATCTTATTGTTTGAACTGGTTATGTGGCAATTTACACAATTACATATACCTTGAAAAACTAGAAAATCGTGAATTTAATGAATAGAGACCTCCATATATGGTTATGCAGTTTTCAGTAGAAATGGGCATCAAATTGAAAAAAATTAACAGGATGACATGGATCAAATTTTACTAAAAAGCTCAAAATTTAATAAAAAGCTTATTTGCTTTCACGATTCAATGTAGCAACACCAACGAAAATGTGGTACTGCTAAAAAAAAAATCAAAATTTTGAAACAACCAAGAGAAAAATCTCAGAATATTGCAATTTTTCCTAAGATGGATTCAGGGGCAAGCAATGTGTTATTTTAATGTCCTTGGTGCTTTAACTAATAGGCTAATAGCTATTAATTAACAGAATAAAAACAAATAGGAAAACTCAAACAAGAATAATATAAATTTAAATTGAATTTATATTTTTTTTTTTAAACAAGGTAATAGTGATTAACTTAATTTGACTAATTAATTGATTGACTAATTGACTAAAGTAATTAATTGACTAAAACCAAATAAGAAAAAATGAGGACGTTCTATCTTTCAGAAGACATGCCATATTGGACAAAATTGCCCCTATGTAATGTAATGATCCTCCTTCTTCATTATATTTCAGGTTGCAGAAAATCCAACCTACCTTGCCAAATGACAAGTTTGTTAGTAACAGTAATTAATTAAAATTGATTAATTAATTGATTGACTAATGGACTAAAGTAATTCATCGATTAAAACCAAACAAGAAAATATGATCACCTTCTAACTTCCGGTAGATGTGCTGTATTGGACAAAAATGCCCCAATGTAATGTAATAATCCCCTTCTTCATTATATTTCAGTAACAGAAAATTCCGCCTACCTTGTCAAATGACAGGATTATTAGTAATAGTATTTAATTAAAACTGACTAATTCACTGATTGACTAATTGACTAAAGTAATCAATTGATTAAAACCAAACAAGAAAATATGAGCACCTTATAACTCCCGGCAGATGTGCTGTATTGGACAAAAATACCCCAATGTAATGTAATTGTCCCCTTCTTCATTATATTTCAGGTCACAGAAAATCTTACCTACCTTGTCAAATGTCAATTTTACTAGTAATAGTAATTAATTAAAACTGATTGACTAACTGACCAAAGTAATCAAATAGCTAAAACCAAATAAGGAAACATGACCACCTTCTAACTTCTGATAGATCTGCCATATTGGACAAAAATGCTCCAATATAATGTAACGATCCCCCTTCTTCATTATATTTCAGATCACAGAAAATCCTAACTAGCTTGTCAAATGACATGTTTGTTTTCGTCATTTTTTCTAAAATTGATTTGCATACATCACTTGAAATCCGGGATAAATTGGCTAAAATCATGCAACACTGGTCAGCAATGACACTTTTCTTGTCTTCAATACCAACTAGAGCTTCACAAATCAAAGAACTGTTGTCAGTTGAAAGTGCAGATAGTTGAGATGATGATTCCGATATTGATGACAGATTGAGGAAAATCAGTGAGGTATCTCTGGCAATAAACGCTTCTGGTTTCTTTTTATTTCGGTAAGAAAAGAGCCTTAAAAGACAGTCAAGGACCTCTTTTGAAGAAAGTAATAGTAAACATCCGTCAGTGGATCCAGTAAGACCTAAAAAAAATAAAAACAACGAATTTTAGACTCTTAAAGAAAAAGAGACAGATCAGGAAGATCACAGAAAGGAGATATGTAGTTTTCCAGTCAGATAGAGTTTTGATACAAGGACATCTCCCCCGAAATTTGAAAAACCATCAAATCAGAAGAATAGGATGTTATTCAGAGGCACTGGGGCAAAGGGAGAATGAATAAACGGGAAAATTCTAGTGTTGAATTTGATAGAACTCGTGTTCTAAGCCAAAATGTTCATCTAGATTACCATAATATTTTGTCTTAGATAATCATTTGATGATGGAGATGATTGCAGCAACTATAGGATACATTATGCTGGGATTTACAAACGATGACAACTACAGTATAGCTTGGGCTGATTCAGTTGAAGGACATCTAGAAGTATTTTTTTTTCAATAAAATTTATTTGAAATAGAGTTAGACCATAAGCTGCCAAAATACTTTTTTTATTAGAGATCCAACAGATCCAGCTAGATTTTGAAGTGTGTGATTTAAAAATGAGATTTGCAGTTTCATACGAAGGAATAGGGTTTTGATCTCCGAGCCTTTCCCCTGACATTTGAAAAACCATAAAAAAGATTTTTTTACAAGAGAAAGACGCATGTTTTGAGTTAAAAGTGGGTATAAAACGCAATTCTATAAGTGGACATTCTGAAATCAACTAGCTCCCCAGAGTCCTGTCAAGACCACCCATTTCCTGATCACTGATTCCAGGGGGAAGGGACACAACTAAGACATTTGGGCATACAACATACCAGTATAGCTTTACAAAGCTTCTGACATACCCAATCCTCTTACAAATTCTCCCATCGCCGAAATGGAAACCGAATGCAAACAGTTGTTTCAAAACAGTACAAAAATTTAATTTTGGTTTAGTCTTGTCAGCTGGGTTCTAAAGAGCATTTTGTTCCAAGTGGATTATTTGATTCCAGTTGATATCTTTGTTAGAGGGGGGATGATAAATATAGGCCAAAGATACAATTTATCCTAAATACATATTACGCACTAGCTATAAAATAAACAAAAAAAATAAAATATTATGGTCTATTAAAATTATGGTCTATTATGGTCATTAAAAATAAATTTTATGGTCTATTGAAGGGCTTAAAGTTAGATTTCCATGGAAAAAAAAATATTGGACAGAGCATAAAAAGGCACCAAATAGTCTGTTCTTTTTGTTCCTATCTAAGTTATGGAATTGTCTCAAATAAAAAAAAAAAAAAAAAAAAAGTTTTTTTTTGGACAACCCCGTATGAACGGGGTTGTCCAATCCTTAATGCCCCGCTCTTTACGCAAAAGTTTCACTCTTTGTCACAATTCTACTTTTTCAAACAATTGATAACTTTAGCATAAAGAGCAAGGCGTTGAAGAGGGAACAACCCCTTTCATATACGGAATTATTTCTGTTCGTTTTAAGTTTTAATGTCGCTACTTACAGTTAAAAAACTAGTTTTTTTAATTTAATTTTCGAACGTTTTTGAATTAATGCATGTTTTGATTTTGGTTCACCGCACATGAATAAATAACCGAAATTTGCACTTTAATTATTATTTTTTTTTTGCTAAATGGCTTTCTCATAGTTTTGATCGGAAAATTTTGATAAGACAAATGGGTGGGGGAGGAGGCCTAGTTGCCCTCCAATTTTTTGTTACTTAAAATGCAACTAGGTTTTTTTTACGAACGTTTTTCTTAGTAATAAACATACGTACCTTACGAATTAACTTATTTAACGAACTTCTATATTTGTCTATTCTTATTACGCATATGAGGGGGTTCTCCCCCTCGTAGATACCTCACTTTTTACACTAAAGCTTGAATTTGTCCCAAATCTTTAAGAATGAATCACAGAGGCCGTAGAATAAATAGTTGAAATTACTAAAAATACTTTAGCGTAAAGAGCAAGGTATTGTGGAGGAGACCAACCCCCTTATATACGTAATATTTTATGTTCGTTTGAAGTTTTAATGCTGCTCATTACTTCCAGTTGAAAAAAAACTTTTTATTTTCTCATTGTTTTTTTTTAACTAATACTAAAAATCCTGCCCCTTCCTTCATGGAAATTCACTTCCTCATGAAAGGATTTTCCACGATGACCCTGGGAAAAAAAAGAACAACAAACAAACGAACAAACAAATAAACACTCATCCATGATCTATCTTCTGTCAAAAATACAAAATTCCAAATTTTTGTATATAGTAGCTTGAAACTTCTACAGTAGAGTTCTCTGATATTCTGAATCTGATGGTGTGATTTTCTTTAAGATTCTATGACTCTTAGGTTGTTTTTCTTCCTATTTTCTAAAATAAGGGAAATATTTTCAGGCTTATAACTTTTGATGGGTACGACTAAACTTGATGAAACTTATACATTTAAAATTAGCATTAAAATGTAATTCCTTTGATGTAACTATTGATATCAAAATTATGTTTTTTGGAGTTTCGGTTACTATTCAACCAGGTCGCTCCTTACTACAGTTTGTTACCACAAACTGTTTGATGGTCTTTTTCATGAAATAAAAATATTTTATACCTTTTCATTTTTTTTAAAGAATCCATAGTTTGGGTTGCTATTTGTATGTTGGAGAAACTTTTTCAGCAATTTTTTTTAATCCTGACAAATACAGTATTTTTTAATTTAATTCTAAAACTACTGAAGTTGACCTGAAAAACCGAACTTAATATAATTCCCAAAAGATTCTATCTATGCTCTTTGACAACCTAGATACACTGGCACTCTTTTTATTTATTCAAACTGTAAGAGCAAAAGTAGTAGGCTAATAGTAGCAGCCCCAGAATTTTCAGCTTGATACCCCCAGTCGTTCTTGATATACTGCTGAGGTGTCTTATTGGCAACAAAAATACAATGCCTTTTGCTTAGTTTAAAGCAACATTAGTTTTAAAGCATAATGGGCCAATTGCATAATTGTGGAGGGTTGACATGCCCAATATACTTAAAAATATAGTTGCTGGACTGTTCTACTATGCTGAAAAAAATGGCAGTCTCAAAATTTTGACTGGATGTGTTGAGGAAATGGTGGGCGTGGGAGGGGGTTCGTTGTCCTCCAATCACTTTTGACTATTAAAAAGATCACTAGCCCCTTCAATTTCCTATCGAATCATCCCTTTTAGAAGATTTTACAAAAGCTCCTTTGATACAAAGTTTCCTGGCCTAAAACCAAAAAAAATAAAAATAAAATAAACAAATGATATATTGTGTCCAGATCGCTATTCATAACTTATAAAATGCCTTGAGGGCCGTGGAAGGTCTGTCATCCTCAAAGACATAATTTCAGAACTTCCAATTACATTGAACAATATCACAATCTCAAAATTTTTATTGGATGTGTTTTGGAAAATGGGGGTTTCGAAGTTTCTATGATAAAATATGGCCATCTGAAAATTTCTATTAGATATATTTTGGGAAAATACGAGAAGTGGGGGGGGGGGTATCCATCCTCCGATCACTCTGAATCATGAAACAGGCACCAGAACGTCTGATCACCAGCCCAATGAGCCGCCTCTGAAGTTTATATGATCACCCTTTCTATGCATACATTTTACACCACCAGGGCAAAACTTACAACCTTTGCCTTGAGGGATCTGGGGAGTTGTTAAGCTCAAGGACACAATTTCCAGACCTTTCAGTTATGTTAAACAAAATTGCCATCTCAAAATTTTCATCAGATGTGTTTGGGGAAATGGTGGGTATGGGAGGGGGGTTAGTTGCCCTCCCATCACTTTTGACTAAAAAGGGCACTGACCCTTTCAATTGAATGAAGCCTTTTTCGATTGAATAAGCTTTTTTCGAAGTTTTTTTTTCAACAAATAGCCATCTAAAAATTTCTATCAAGACATATTTTGAGAAAATATGAGGTGTGGGGGGGTATACACCCTCTTATCACTCTGAATTTCGAAAATGGCAATAAAAATTCTGATTGAGCCTCCATTGAGCCTCCTCCAAAGTTTATACAGTGACCCCTTTCTATATAAACCTTATTTGCCCCCAGGGCATAACTTATAACCCTTGCCCTGAGGGCTGCAGGGGTGTTGTCATCCTTAAATATATAATGTACAGACCTTTCAACTATAGTGAAAAAATGGCTATATAAAAATTTTGATTGGATTTGTTTGGAGACATGGTGGGTGTGAAAGAGGGGTTAGTTGCTCTTCAATCACTATTGACTATTAAAAAGGCCAGTAGTCCTTTCAGCTTCAAATCGAATGAGCTCTTTTTGATGCTTCTACAACAAAAAATGGCCATCTCAAAATTCATATCATGATACATTTCAGGAAAATACGAAGGGGGGATTATCCACCCTCTGATCACTCTGACTCTTAAAAAGGGCACTAGGACTTCTGATTACCAATCCAATGAGCCCTCTCTGAAATTTATACAATTACCCTTTCTATATATACATTACATGTCCCCAGGCCATAGCTTACAACCCTTGCCCTGAGGGCTCAGGGGAGGGGTCCTCCTCAAAGATAGAAATTCCAGACCTTTTAACTATGTTAAAGAAAATGGCTATCTCAAAATGTTGATTGGACGTGTTTGGGGAAATGGTGGGAGTAGGAGGAGGGTTAGTTTCCCTCCAAGCACTTTCTTAAAAAGGACTCTGATCCTTTCAATTTCCCATTGAATAAGCCCTTTTCGAAGTTTCTATGACAATTACTTCGTTATAAAGTGCCCTGGTTTGAAAAAAAATACATTGTGCCTACATCACTCTTTACTTAGACAGTGCTATGGTGCTGTCAATGGTTTTATAAACTTTTTCAAGCACTGATAATAGCTTAACAAAAGTCATAGTTTATTTCCATTATCAACAACTATCAAGAAACTAATAGACTGTTATTTGCAATATGATAACAGTCAACTAGAGTTAGAAAGCAAATCTAAAAGACCAGCAGAATGTGATTCTGGCTAGTGCTTTTTGGTGCTAAATTCAAAATTAACATGCTCAAGACTTCAATAAAAAACTTCAATTTTCACTTTTTCTTAATGTTATTATCAGTTAATTTTAGAAATTAACAGCATTTATAAAAACCATGTATGATTATGGCCGAGATTAATTTTTAACAATGGTTTATAAATAGAAATTGATTATAACATTGGAAGAATGTCAATTTCAAATAGCTTACATTTTCTCTTCTTAATCACAATTAGTCTGTATAATATTCATTACCATCTCTTATCAGCCAACTTTGCTTTCCGTTGCTTTTTTTGTCTTTCTTTTTTTTGGCAATTTTGCCACCCCAGATTTTCCAGGGGGCCCAAGTTTCCACCACAAAGGGCCTTTTTCCGGCCATAGTTATCCATTATGTCCAACATAATCCATTCTGTTCAAATGACTTGAACTAACTGCACGCCTATTAGCCAAAGAGCGTAATTACCTGACGACCCTTGGGGTAATTACGCTATTTGCTATTAATCATTGTAAACTTTGAAAGTAGGTTAGATTCACAATAAAAGTCTCAAGTTCTGTCAAATGCCCCATGCCCACCCCAAGATTTGGCCCAAATGGCGCCTCTGGAGTTTGGGCTATATATCTGCACATTAAGGGGGGGGGGTAAAGTAAAGTGTTTTTTGGAACAATATAAGCCAGTATTTTAGAATTTTACAGTGTTTCCTTCTGGGAGAGCCTACCACTCAATCTATACTGGGTAAAGAATATTATAAGGGTATAAAAGATTTTAAAGGTGAAGAAATTCTATAATGTAAACGAACATAAAATAAGGAATAAAGTGCTACTATTTTTTTGTCATTTATCTTGTCAAGTAGTGACAGGAATTGGGTCTTATGGTCTATTGGAGGGCTTAAAGTTAGATTTCCAAGGAAAAAAAAATATTGGACAGAGCATAAAAAGGCACCAAATAGTCTGTTCATTTTGTTCCTATCTAAGTTATGGAATTGTCTCAAAATTTGGTAAATATGTACAATATTTCATAACTGAGGTAGGGACAAGGTGAGAACACTACTTGGTATCTTTTTTCTCTTTGTAAACATATTAATTATTTAATTCGCAAATCTAATTTAAAGCCCTTTAATGGACCCAAAATGGATGCTTAGTTTATTAGTTTAGCACAAGAAATAGGTTAAAAAAGTGGTATGACTATAAATCAATTCTTTCATGGTAATATATTCAAGAGACATGGATTAAAAACAATGAATTCACTAAACTTAACAATTAACAAATCTTTTAGCACTTTCAGTTGGTATCCGTTGCTATCAGTTGCTATTTTAAATCTTTTCAGTTGCTATCTGCCATTCATAGTGAAAACACCTAAACTCGTTTAACCATTTTTATAATTTGTTCGTGTCATATCGGATGCAGGAAATTGATTTGGATTAGCCTGCTGCAAACCTAATTGGATAATATCTGGCGCTATTTGAAGCTGGGGGGTCGTAAAAAAGCCCCCCTTGCGTGTAAGTCTTTGTCTCATGTTAATTAGACTTACTAATTAGTAGTTTACCATGTCGTCTTGGAAAATCGGAGTTGTTGCGGTTGCTAAGTTTCAGGGTTATCCCTTGTGGCCAGTTAAAATTATTGGTGAAGTCAAGGTCCAGCAAAATTCACCTTTTTCTGCTACGGGTTGCATGATTTTCAAACAGTCTCTACTCAAAGCCTCCACGACGTCAAATTAAAGAGAACAGAGGCACTGCAAAAAACTACTAACGAGGCCAAGCTAGCTTTCTATGAAATGGACAATGATCCAGAAATCTACCAGCCATACTTGGAAAAATATCGTGCTAAGCGCAAGGGCACTGTTTCTAACAGCACCGATCAACCAGGACATCTTTCGAAAAATCCTCCGTCAAATCTAAGCCCGGATATAGGCAACCAATCTTCTGACCTGAGCATCAGACTAACTCAGACCCAACAAGAATTGGAAGCTGTAAAAGCGAATCTCAGGGAAGAAATCTGATCAGGAAAGAAGTTTCTGATCGCATAAACAATCAACTCCCGCACTCGGCTGAATCAATTATGTCTGACGTAGGCTATATGATTCTTTGATGGCCGAGTACTCGCCAAAATTTGATTTTATCGAAAAGCAACTAAAATCGCTAAGAAACAGCTTCATGATCCTCGAAGAGCGAGTGAAAAAGATCGAAAATAGACTTGACGATATTGAGCAGGAAGATAGGCTGAATTCGCTTATTTTCAGTGGTGTCAAACAAGCTCTGGGTGCTGATGTAAAATCGTGTATTAATAGTATTATCTCGGACAAGATGGGTGTACACGTTACTGTTTCGGAACTAACTAAAGTGTATAGATTTACCCTTCCAGCGAATCCTACGCGGCCTGATTTGATTGCCCCGGTACTCGCCCAGTTTTCGTCTAAGGGTGTGGCTAGAAAGGTATTTGCTGCTAAGAGCAAACTGGCAAAATTTGGTATATTTGTGTCAGAAACTCTAACTAAGAAGCGACGAGAAATACTGCAACTGGCTCGTGATAGGTTAGGTAGCCACAATGTATGGTCCGATCACGGCCGTATTTTCGCTCGATCTGGAACTGACACTCGGCAACATCGACTGTGGAGTTGTGATGACAACTAATCTGAATGTTGTTGTTTTTTTCGTTATAGTAGTCACAAATGTGTACTTCAGTATTTACATTCTTTCGTAGTAATTGTTCTTTAATAGGAAGTAGGATAATTTATTTATGAATGTTTTCGCGATTACTACGGTTAGAAAATAATCGCTTTTCGTTGGATAATATTTTGTCGAGTGATGTTGGTAGCCGGTCGGAATTTTCGGATAAACAGCCTGCAAGGCTTAGTAAATATGTTGCAGTAGATGACAGTGAGGTGCAAGTGATAGGTATTTGTGAATCATTTATTAGTGAACAGTGTCCTGCTTCGTTATTTAATTTTCCAGGTTACACACTTATTTCCAAAAACCGGTCAGCGATGGGAAGGGGAAATTTAGCATTTATAATCAAGGATGATGTAAAATTTAAAGTAAGGGAAGATTTGCCTTTATGGATTGAAGGTAAGATTGAAACTTTTGCTGTTGAAATAGTGACAAGTAATAATAATCCACTTCTTATTTCATTGGTGTATAGAAATTGAATATCTGAAATAAATCAAAATTGTGATAAAATTGTAATCATGGGTGACTTTAATTTTGATTTATTAGATCTTCAAGCCAAAAATTTGGATTTCCTTAATGTCATGCTTTCATTTGGTCTTTTCCCATTAAATTCTATCCCATCCCGATTAACAGACCATTCTGCAACTTTGATTGATAATGTTTTCGTCAGTGAAGTTATGGTGGAAGATAGCACGTGTGACGTATTAATCCATTCTGGTTCGGACCACTTACTGCTTCTTTGTTTGTTGCAGAAGTTATCAGATTGTAAAATTAAAAGAAAAAATAAGATTCTTCAGCGTGACATGAAAGAGGTTAATCTGGCTAAATTCAAAAATGAAGTTAGTTCGTTGGATTGGGAGGTGGTTTACAATGAAAAGGACCATGCTTCAAAAGCTTTTAATATTTTTTCAGATATTCTTTACCCTGTGTTTGCGAAAAATTGCCCATTGAATGAAATTAATTGCAAGAAAGCTAAACCGAGAAAGCCGTGGATTAATGATAAAATTTTGAGTTTAATAAGCCAAAGAAATAAATTGTATTGTCAATATCTTGATATTCCATCTGAAGTGATTTTAAATGAGTTTAAAGAGTTGAGAAATTATGTAAATAATTCAAAAAGAAATGCAAAGAATGAGTATTATTTAAACCGTTTGAAGATTAAGGAAGGCAATATAAAAGATACTTGGGGAATTGTCCCTGAAGTGATAGGATGCGAAAAAAAAAGATATGAGTATAACCGATTTAAAAACTAAATAATAGAATTATTCATGATAAATTGGAAATAGCAAATTACATCGGTGACTATTTTTCGAAAATTGGTAGTGGTAAACAGAATGAAGTGTCTAGAGGTCGTTGTGCCATCAACATTAACACACATCCTTTAAGCATGCAGAATGGGTTTGAATTTGTACCATGTAATGTAGAAGAAGTTGAAAAAATTGTTTGTAGCCTTAAATCAAATTCTTCTGGTGTAGATGTATTGAACCTAAAGGCTTTTAGTGATCTGTCGGTGTATCTTGTCCGGCAGTGATGTGCCGGTACTGGTTTATTTAGTTAATCTCTCAATGGTTAAAGGACATTTCCCGTCGGAACTTAAGCGGTCTAAAATCATACCTTTACATAAAGATGGGGACCCCTCAGACCCCTGTAACTGGTGACCAATTTCCATTTTACCTTTATTTAGTAAAATTTATGAAAAATTTATTTATAAACGATTGTATGATTTTCTGGATTCGAAGAAAATTTTGTATAATGGACAGTTTGGTTTCAGAAGTAAACATTCCACTAGTCATGCAGTACACCATCTTTTAAGTTTTGTTGATAATGCGCTTGAAAATAATATGATTCCTTTAACTGTTTTTGTAGATTTCCGTAAGGCTTTTGACACTGTTGATTTTAATACTCTTCTAAGTAGACTAACTGGGCTTGGGTTAGGTAGTACTTGTGTAAAGTGGTTTTCATCGTATTTGCATGGCCGGACTATAAAAGTTGCTTTATCAGATATATTAAGCAGAGAGTTCGGTGTTAAATGTGGAGTGCCTCAAGGTTCCGTGCTGGGACCTCTACTTTATCTTATTTATGTTAATTCGTTGGCTTCACATGTTGGAGTTGAGGCGCTGACCTCTTTCGTGGACGACACTGCGATAACAGTAATTGGTAGTTGTTTGGTACAGGTTGCACATAAGGCTAATTTAGCCCTTAAACGTTTGCGATGTTTTACAGTAGGTAGTTCCCTAGCAGTTAACGCATCTAAAACAAATTGCATTATCTTTAGTAGAACAGGTAGGTTACTTAGTGATATTAATAACATTTTTTTTTACATTTACCCATTAAACAAGTTTTTGAAATTAGGTATTTGGGGCTTTATTTAGATAATAATATTAGTTGGAAAAAGCATTGTAGTGTTATTGGTGCTAAAATGGCTAGGGGTTTAGGAATTTTGAGACGTGTAAAAAAACTTTCCCATTCAAGATTTTTAAAATCATTTATTTTTTCCTTGTTCATCCTTATATAGATTATGGTTGTGTTCATTGGGCTAACAATTTCTTTTCTAATTATAAAAGGATCCAGATTTTGCAAAATAAAAGCATTCGATTGATTGCGGACATAAAAGAGCAGGTTGAATCCAAAACTACTGCTAGCTTTTCCTGGTGTAATGTTTTAAATGTTGGTCAGATTCGTGACTACCAGGCATCAATTTTTGTATTCCAGAGCATGAAACATATATGCCCTGAGTATTTTCATGATTATTTTTCCATGAATCAGGAGCACGATAATTATGATACAAGAAATTCACAACTTTTAAGCCATAAACAAAGAAAAACAGTCAGATCATCATATGTGGCTCATAATCTGGGGC
This sequence comes from Artemia franciscana, assembly GCF_032884065.1. Classification (NCBI taxonomy): domain Eukaryota; kingdom Metazoa; phylum Arthropoda; class Branchiopoda; order Anostraca; family Artemiidae; genus Artemia; species Artemia franciscana. The sequence continues at coordinate 2,281,394 of NC_088866.1, forward strand.
CTTCTGTTTGGAATAATCTTCCGGCTGGTATTAGGGAGTCTGTCACTTTATATGGGTTTAAAAATAAATTGAAAACATTTTATTTAAGTAATAGATTCTGAAGGGCAGGAGGTTTTTGATGTCTTTTTTTGCAGTTTCTTGGTGTGGGGTGGGGGCTGAATACCATTAAATAGTATTTAACAGGATTATTTTGTTGCATTTTGTTCATGTGTATGTGTTGTTGTTTTGTATATACAAGATAGGCTAGGTGGTTAATAATAAGATGTTATGTTTAGATATTTATTTATAAGATATAAATCATAATGTGAAATTGCAGCACAAGTCCTTAGGACTTTCTTTTTGCTGCAATAATTTATTAGTGTTGTTATTTTTATTTATGTTTGTATTGTGGATAAAAATAAAACTTACCTACCTACCTACCTACAATTTTGAATATTATTTGACAGTGCATTGATTTCTTTGTGAATAATTAATTTGAGCTATCAAAACCATTACCTGTCAAACCATTACAAGAATTTCAGACCTCTTGGAAATTCAACATTATTAAAAAAAAAAGATTTATGAATACAGATAATGATGAAAATAAACATTACAATATGATTGATAAAACACGCTACATATTATAAAGTAACAATTTTGTTGTTTTGGTGTTTTTTAATCTTGTACAAACAAAACTAAGATCCAGTAGCTAGACAGATAATTATCACTTCAACAGTTTGATTACTATAAAATATCTATTGCACCACCTAGAAATTGGATTGAAGCAAGAGTCTAATCTTGGAAAATGCTGTCTAATCTTTGACATAGGATCTTAAAGTAAGAATAAAATATTTAAATCAAAGACAAACTCAATTTTGAAAAATTACCTTTTTAGGAGATTCACTGAAAAAAGCACAATTGAACAAAGAAGTTTTTTACTTTACAATATCCAGCACTAATAACTTCGAAGACCACACTGCCTTTCCATGACGAAAATATAACAATTCAAAATAGGATAAAACCTTTTAAAAGACGTGAAACAAATATAAAATTTTAACTGAATATTTCGGACACATATACAGTGTCCAGTTTTACTGCTGGTGATGGACACTGTATATGTGTCCAAAACATTCAGTTGAAATTTTATATTTGTTTCACTGTCTTTTAAAAGATTTCATCCCTATTTTAAACTGTTATATTTTCTATCCAGCATTTGAGTCCAGCAATATTGCTATTATAATGCAGGCTATATTTTCCCATTACATTTTGCAATAGTACTACTGTTTTCTTTGCTGCTGGAGCAATGTTGCTGTTGCAAAATGTCAATGTTCACTATTTGCTATTGTACAATATCATGAGGTGGTCTTTATGTTTATTCATTGGGAGGCAGGGGAGGGGGGGAGTAAAGTGCAACAATATACCTTTAGAAATGAGATGAGTGAGCATTTTTGGTCATTTTAAAGTAGTTCTCAGAATATTTTTGAGCCTGCTTCTAATTTGCCCCTGAACTTCAGGTTTGTCCTTTTTAATTGTTTCCTTTCATGTTTTGAAATAATATTCTTACCAATTGCGTTTTTACTTTACAATATCCAACACTTCATTTGAATCTGTATGTCTTTTTATAAGGTAAAATTTAGAACTTAGTTTGGAAGGTTTCTCAAGAACTGCTAACGACCGTAAAATAAAGCCTAAACTCAATTTTGAAAAATTCCTTTTTTAGGATATTCACTAAAAAAAGCATAACTAAACAAGGAAGTTTTCTACTTTACAATATTCAGCATGCTTTTGCTAATCATATTATGATGTTTACTTCTCAGCATTCATAAATCATTTTTAAGTATTATTCAATGTCTGATAGATCTAAAATTCTTTCACAATCAGATATAGGGTAAGCTAACAGGTAGTTAGACAGCTATTCACTGATTCAAAAACTAAATCATTGTGAAATCTGTATTATAAAACATAGAAATTGAATTGTTTACCATTGAATTTGTCAAAATTTTCTTAATAAAAACGTGATTAATTCGAATAATCATGCCATTAACAATACAATATTTTAAATACACTGAAAGACAATAAGTTCCATAAACTTGGATACAATTAAGCTCAAGTCAAATCTTGAGTTAAATAAAATGGTTTTTCTACTGAAAGTAAGGAGCAACATTAAAACTTAAAACAAATAGAAATTATTATGTATATGAGGGAGTTTGCCTTCTTATGAATACCTTGCTCTTTACGCTAAAGTTTGAATTTTGTTCCAATTCTTTAAGAATGATCCCTGAATCACAAAGGCCATCTAATTAGAATAATTACCTCTTTTAAAAGCACTAAAAAAAACTTTAGGATAAAGAGGAAGGTATTAACAAAGGGGCAAACCCCCTCATACATTTCTGTTCATTTTAATTTTTAATGTTGCTCCTTACTTTCAGTTGAAACAACTTGTTTTTTTATTTAGTTTCTCATCATTTTTAAATATTGCTGGGAAAACTGGCGTTGCCTTCATGGAAAATTCCCTTCCACCATGAAAAATTCCTCCATGGAAAGATCCATCCAAGTAGCACCCCCCCCCCCCAAGAAAAAAAACAACCTTGAAAACATCTGTAACTTCCCAATAGCTAATACAGATGTAAACAAGAGGCAAAGTTCATAACTTTCAGCCCTTTCCCCAGGGACTGTGGGGGATCAAATCATCCACAAAGACATAACTATTAGGTTTTTTGACTATGCTGAAAAAATTGCTATGTCAAAATTTTGATTGGTGACTTTGGGAGAAAATGAATGTGGGAGGGGGTCTAGTTGCTCTCCAATTTTTTTGGATCACTTAAAAAGGGAACTAGAACTTTTAATTTTCATTCAAATGAGGCCTCTTATTATATTCTAGGACTACTGCATTGATATGATCACCCCTGAAAAAAAAACAAAAAAAAAACATGGATGTGTGATCTTTCTTCTGGAAAAAAATTACAAATTTCTAAATTTTTGCAGATACAAGTTTCAAACCTCTACAATAGGGTTCTCTGATGCAATGAATCTGATGGTGTGGTTTCCATTCCCAATAACTTCTCAATGAGAAATACTATACATAAATAATTGGTAAGTTTTATAGCTTAAAGACATTTCCCCGGGAGCTGTGGGGTGGGGGTTCAAGTTATCTCCAAAGGCATAATTGTTTCATCTTTCAACTATGCTGAACAAAATGGCTATCTCAAAATTTTGATCAGACAATTTTGAGAAAAGGAGCGCGTGTGAGGGGGCGTAGTTGTCCGAAAATCTTTTTGATCAAATTGAAAGAGCACCAGAACTTTCATTTCCATTAGAATGAGCCCTATCCCAATATTCTAGGACCATTGGGCTGATATGATCACCCATAAGGAAAAAAGACAAACAAATAAACATACATTCCTGATTTTTCTTCTGGCAAAAGATAAAAAATTCTGATTTTTTCAGATAGGAGCTTGAAACCTTTAGAATAGGATTCTCTGATATGCTGAAACCAATCGTGTTATTTTCATTAAGATTCTTGACTTTTTGGGGGTGTTTCCCCTTTTTTTAAATAAGGCACATGTAGCCTTTGATGGGTAAGAGCAAATTTGATGAAACTTATATATTTAAAATCATCATGAAAATCCAATTCTTTAATGCATCTATTGGTATGAGAATCTTGCTTTTTAGGTTTTGTTTATTAATGAGCCAGGTTGCTCCTTACTTACAGCTTACGAAAAATTCATTGAAGAAAAAAGGGTTTAATTTCTATAAAGCAGTGAACAAAAATAAAATATATAAACTACACTTTAACTAAAAAAATATAAAAATACTCCGAATATTTCAGCCCCACGTCCAGGAGCCTTTCTCAGCAGAAAAAAAAAAGAAAATTACAAACCAACAATTTAAGACATTTTTTAAGACATCATAAATAAAATGCCACAACAAATAAAACACCAGAAAAAAAATATAAACAATAAAATAAATAAGAAACAAACTCACATTATAAAACAAAACTCCCGCACTGACGGTAATAACTTTAGAATAAAACTAAAGCAATTGTATATAATGAAACTTTCCTCTGCCACAATTGGTGTATAAATGGGAATCTATTAAAAATGAAAATTATAAATACTTGCAACAAAACAAAAGCAGGTCATCCAACCCCAAATCCAATCAAAATCTTACAGGTTGATGAAACAAAGTTATGAATTATAAATTGAATGGATTTTTTCATTTGCTATTTTAGCTGCTGTCTGTTGACTTCTTACAGTATTGACCTTGCTTTGACTTTTGTTTGCAAGGTTATTGCTTGTTTCGGGACAATTATGCAAATCAATACTTGTTGAAATTTTTGACTGGTCTTTAATTAAACTATTATAAATTGAATTTATTTTAAAATCCCCTTCATCTCTATTGATACTAATACCCCCATAGATAATCTTTTTATTTCTATAATTTCTCTGAAACTTTGTAAAAGTCCTACAGACTTATCAACAATTTTTGTCTGATCAAATAACATACTGTGATGAGGAAAATTATATATGTGTTCTGCTATAGCAGATTCAAAAGTTTCAGGTTTTTTATTCTGTCTTAGTGAGCAATCTATCACATTTTTGTGTTGCTGTAGCCTATTTTGTAAATTCTGCTGTGTTCTACCTACATAATTTATAAGTCATAACATTCATTATATGTTTCATTAACCTGTAAGATTTTGATTGGATTTGGGGTTCTTAAAAAAAAAAAAATTAAATTGTCGGTTTGTAATTTTCTTCTTTTTTTTCTGCTGAGAAAGGCTCCTGGACGTGGGGCCGAAATATTCAGAGTATTTTTATTTTTTTTTAGTTAAAGTGTAGTTTATATATTTTATTTTTGTTCACTGCTTTATAGAAATTAAACCCGTTTTTTCTTCAATCAATTTTTCGTAAATGGAAAAGCAGTGTGGTCTAAGAAATTATTTACTTACAGCTTGTTACCAAAAACTGTTTGAAAATACTGTCCAATCCTGGACAAGGGATCTTAAAGTAAGAACAAAGTATCTAAATCATAGACAGACTTGATTTTAAATTATACCCTGTTTTAGAAGCTTTACTGAAAAAAAACTTAAACAAAGAAATTTTTACTTTATAAAGTGCAGTATGTTTTTTGTTAGTCATAATATCTTGTTTACTTTCATTGCTATCAGCATTCATAAACAATTTTTAAAATAATTTTCAATATCCAATAGAAACGAAATTCTTTTATAATCAAGTGTAGGTTAAATTGCCCAATTACCCAGTTTGGACTGCAAATCGCCACTTCAAAACTTAATCATTATACAATTCCTATTATACCACCTAGAAAGTGGATCATTTCACCATTGAATTTGTCTTAATGAGAATGTGATCAGCTTGAATATTTTAAGCATAAACAATGATAAAAATTCTATTTGTACTGAAAGTCAATGTGGATCTTAATTATAGATGCACACTTTAAGCTTGAGTCTAAACTTGAAACTGACTGCCTAATTTTTGACAAGGGATCTGAAGATTAGATCAAAGTATCCAATGCAAGTGAAATGACTACTATATTCAGAAAGACTATATCCAGAAAGAAAAAAGAATTAAGTCAGCTTAGTGTGTTCACCTTGTCTCTACCCCAGTTATGGATTCTTGTATATTCACCTAGAATTTTCAGTAAATTTTCCATTTTCACATACTATAACTTAGTTAGGGAGAATGTGAATGCATCACTTTGTGACTTTTTGTGCTCTTTCAAATTATAATGATTGCTTCTGGGGTAAATTCTTTTTAAAGCTCTTAAAGGGGTTCATGACAGCCCATAGTGATCAAAAGTTTAAAAACATGTTTCTAAAAAAATTATTTAGCAAAAAAAGAATTGTCATTTGCAGTTGATTTAGGAGTGGTAATTATTATTTCAATTAATCTTAATACTAATATCCTATTCTGAAAATAAATTTGCAGGAATTTCTAAACAGAGCCTGAAACAGGGGCTGTTCAAAGGGGGGATGGGCAACCAGCACAAGCTACCCAGGATACTGTGGCTGGGGGGAGGTAGTGGTGCTGTGTTGGAGGGGGGTGCACCATAATTCACTTTGTCCTGGACACCACCAACCCTGGGATCAGCCCTGCTTGATACCCTCAAAAAATATTATCACAACATGACAAAAAGTAACATATGCCATCAGAATCACATTTGTTGAAAACCTTAAACAGAGATATTACAGCCCTCCTCTTGAACAAAAAGTGCTCATTTAAAAACCAATTTTTATATCTAACTAATTTTTAAGTTTACATGGTTACCTTTTGGGGCTCCTTTAAGGGATCAAAATGGAAGTTTTTAATACAATTTAGCTAAGATGAGAGTGAATACAAAACTTGATGCCTTTTTCCTTAGCCTTAATAATAAAATGTTATTTTGAAAACAAATTTGCCAGAATTTAAAAAACAAGCCTAAAAACCTTTGAAGATAATGTCAAAACCGATGTCATTTTTGAGAGGCCTCTAGATCTTCTTGAAAGTTTTGGTGAATTATTTTCATAATAGGCCTAACATTTTAGCCTGCTATTAAGACTAATGAAAATAATAATTAACATTCCTTAATCAGCAACAAACAACATTTTTTTCACTAGCTTTTTTTTCTTTTTTTAAGAATACATTTTGAAATATTGGTAACTATATATGTTTAGTTTCATCACAAGCTGTCTAAGGTGCACATTACTGCATATAGCAGGATTCTGATGATTGCATATTGTTTCTTTGTCATTATTCAAGAAGCACATTCATTTTTTAGCTTTCTAAAATCCTCTCCATTAAGACTAAAGATGTGTAAAGTGGGCTTGCTTACAGGTAACATTATGTATAGAGCAAAGTGTATTAGTCCACAAGCCCTGTGTGCAGCAGGGCAAGGTTTGTATTCCATATTTATTCAACAAAGAGTGATAAAACTAAAAGAAAACATTAAACAAAAAGTTTAATAAGTAAATATAGAATATAAACATTGCCCTATTGCCCACAAGGTTCATTGACTAATATGCTTTGCTCTATAGGTAATTTTATCTGTTAGTAAGCCCACTTTATGCATTTTTAGTTTGCCCTATGGAGGAGGAGGGTCAACCAGAAATGGATACGCTTCTAGAATTAGCATTTCTAAGGGCTCTAAACTGGAAACTATGCTGCTTTAGAGCATAGTTTCCAGTTAAAACAGCTTGTGACAAAACTAAATATTTACCTTGGTTGTTATGGATTGATTTGAGCCCTTTACAGGTTCAAAATGTAAATTCCACCATAAGCAATTATTGAATTACAAAAGAGCATAAAGAAAGGTGTCCAGTGATGTATTCACTCTCATTCTAGCTAAATTATATTAAAAAGTGCATACTTACCAGATGTTCCCCCAGAAGCAATTGTTAGCCTATACTTGGAGAGAGCATAAAAAGGTGTGAAATGATGAGTTCACTTTCTTCCTACCTAAATTATACAAAAAAGAAAGAATTTAACAAATTTACATGACACATAGCTAGGCTTATTTTAGTTTCTGTTCTAAAAAAAATAGGCCTAAAATTTTAATCCCAAATCTATGCAGTTAATAATTAAACCTACATTTTAATAAAAATTAAACCTACCAAGAAGTACTTCCAAAGCAGCACATTTTATCTCGGTTGTACTTCCTTCTTTAAGAAATTCAGAAACTGCCTTTAAGTAATCAGCCATACTTTTGGGCTTAATAGCAGCCCTTTAAAGCTGTTGCCTAGAATGGCCAGCGTTGCCGACAATATAGTTGCCGAGAGGATAATTTGTACCACAGACAAGAAGTATGTCATAGTTCTTGTAAACAAATTTGCAGGAATTTCTAAAAATGGCCAGAAACGCCTTGAAAAGGACCTCAGTTTTGTTACTACATTTTTGAACTTTTTAAACATCTTTTTAAATGTTTTTAAGCACGTTGTTAAACTTTTGGCCACTGTAAGCTGCTTTTCCTTTTTGGCCACATTAAGGGCTCAAAATATAATTTACACTGAAGCGACTGCTGAGCTACGGGAATAAAAAAAAACAGCATCAAGTGAAGTATTCACTTTCATCTTAGCTAAATAGCATTTTCATTTGTAAATTCATCCCCAAAGTACTTTCAAAGTGCCCTAAAACTGGATGCTATTTTTTTTCAAGAATCCACTGATTTCTTCAGGGCTAGTCATTGATGTATTCTGGGAAACATGTATTGATACCAATGTAATTTTGCCGTTGTCTATAGTCTAAGATCATTCAGTTAGGTCATATTATGTTTGTTTACTGTTGGCAGGGACTATCAATAACGCAAGGTTTTTTTTTAAAGGAAGTCTTCTTAGCCTTAGCAAAACTTACACAGGGGAGAGAAATTCAATTACAAAAAAAACAATTTGAGAAAAATTTTTAAACTGCGTTAATAATTCCAAAAAAGTTCTATTTCCTTTTTAAAAAGAATGAGTCGCAAACAAGATTTGGAAAGTCTAAAAAGTAAAGAATAAATGAGTAAAATTAAAGATTGATTTCGTCCTATAAAATTAATCTAAAGCATAAATGAAAGAAGAAAAAAAATTAAAGAGTGAAATTCGAGTCGGTGCGCTTTTGACAAGATAATTTCAATAGGAGGAATTTAAAAATACCGCTTTTAAAATTTACAGAGCGATTCATATAATTTGTATTTGAAGCAATCTTTAAATTGAAAATACTAAAAAGTTACATAGTTTGGTAGCTTTGGACAGTTGAGATATGCCTACTTCTACGTATCCTTGTATGGTTTTGTTTAGCCATGTGGGTTATCCACAAAAAAAGTTTTCGCTTCCGAATCAATTATTAAAAATATAATTATTTTTGTCCCGTATTCCAAAACTACGCCATCGAATTTCTTTTTTACACACACAAGTCACTAGTCATTGAGTGTCATTTCAATAACACTCAATGAAAGATGTTTATTTGGCCGGTCACCAGTCAGTAAATTAACTGAAATTGATAACCCTCATGGAAAGTATACCCGCAAACCCATTAATAGAAATGTTTGGATTTATTTAGTTGAACACCTAGACTTAAGTAGGTCAGCATCTAGTTCTTCAAAGCAAGCTTTAATCTAGAAAATTTCCTAGGTCAGAAGCTGGCGTAAAATACTTGGTGCATTAAATTAATACGGCTGTTTGTTCTTTTAATTAAAAATGCTATGTCTTTCCAGTCCTGAAGATGTCTCAAAAACCGTAAATTCACAAATACAAATCAAAAGCATAAAAATGGGACCAATAAAAATTCTTAGGAACACAACTCAGATTTCTAGAAGGAACCTCTTGCATAAAATCTTATAATAGCCCCCTGTTTGTAACCTCTTGTAAAAAAAAGCAAACATTGATCTTTAAGGTCACCAGTCATAATTTAGAAGAAAACTTATTTGTAACCTCTCTTAACAATCTCTTATTTGTATCTCTCTTTAAAAATGAATCAAGAGATTACAACGTGATGTCAATAATAGCAGTATTGGTTATAGGGCCTTTAAAGATAGCTTATATCTTCATCGCAAAACGACTATAAATATCATCTGGGCTGCCAAAGGGGAGGGGGAGAAAAGGAGAAACTACAGCCTAGATTTGAAAAAACGTGTTTTTTATTTTATAAACAGATCAAGAAAAATCAAAATTGCCTCCACTCTTCCTACTTTAAAAACACAGAAAACCTTTGCCTCCCCTTAACCTTATGTTTTCATGAGTTAGTGCTACTGAATGTCATGTCTGGCAGAAAACAGACATAGGAGAGTCTTAGCCGGCTTAGAAACCATAGCTAATAAGATAGAATAGAAGATTACGGTCAGATTTTGCTTGTCCTGTAATTCTTTCCATATAATTGAAATTAGAGCGAGCTCTTCAAATAAATGGCGGCCTTTGCAGCATCAAAACAAGTAAAACAATTGTACTTCAAATAGTTCAGTGTAAGCTTTTATTCATTTTTATTTCAAAACGTTAAAAAAATCACTTTTTACAAAATCGAAAGCGAGTTAACACATCGAGCACTGGGTAAGTAGTAATCACAAAATCACCGGTGTGGAAGAAATGTATAAACTGAAGGAAAAAATGTATTATTCAAATATCAAATTTTTCGTTTTCTAAATGAATGGATAAAATAAGAGACCTTTTTAGAGTTCAGTTGGATAGCTATAAAACTAAATTCTTAAAATACTGAATGGCTTAAGAAGTATTAAAAAAATGTATTATTCAAGAATTAAATGTTTTCTTTTTCCAAATAAAGGAATAAAATAAACGGATATTTTTTCAGAGTTCAGTTAGCTAGCTATAAAGCTGAATTTTTGAAATACTAAGTAGCTTAAGAAGTCGTAAATATCCAGAAAAGCTTAAAATACATGGACGCATTACAGCCAACATCTAAATGACTTTAATCTATATAGGATGTCTAAACTTCGATTACTTCTTTCCGAAACGTCCAAGTCTGCACTCGACTAAAGGATCACCAGAAGAGCCACTAGGACAGGAGCAGACGGCACCATGGTTACGTGAATCACATCTAGCGCCAAGACCACAGACACTGCCACCACCTGTTTGACTGATACATGGATCTACACATTTGAATCCATAACAGGCTCTTGTTGAATCACAGTCCTGAAGACAAAAATATATGGCTGAATTATATGTAATTTTAATTGTACATCAATAAATTGGTACCATAAAAAATGGAGCTTAGGGAAGAAATGGAACACTGACCATGATTTATGAATTTTAATCACCCTATGAGTTTCCATAGTTCCTTATGGTAGCTTTTTACATAAATAGATTCCAAATAACATAGAAAAAGCTTTGCGATTAGCGACCAGGTCATTTGGAGTCATTCGGACTGGTGGCAAACTGGTGGCACGAATGGTGGCAATCAATCGACAGTAAAAGGGATAGTAATAAGATAATTTGTCTTAGTTCTTTCTCTCTCGCCAATCTTTCTCGTACGTGATATGCACATATTCTATTTCTAAACATCATTATTTCATACAACATACTTTTTTAAATGATTACTACAAGCCACTAGTGGCATAGCCAGGGGAGGATGTTTGGACTAGGATTATCCCCTCTCCACAAATTTTTTTAATAAAAAGTTACAAAGATTTACGCTGTAAGTGACCTTTGGCTGTATTTGGGCCCCCCTACCCCTGAAGTAAATTATTTGCACAGGCTCAGGAAACGTCTTTAGACTTCTGAATTTAAGAATCAGCATTTGTGTCTAGTTTTTCTAGCATCAGGTTTTAATTAATCTTACCATAATTGATTTTACAATGTGAAACTGTAGTTATTTTAGTTATTTTAAAATATCTTAAAACCTTGACAAAAAAAAACACCAAAGATCCTGAAACAAAGATATTTTAAAAGTGAAATTTAGTTTACAAAATGCTTGATAGTTTTCTATTTCAATTATCATTGATTGCTTTCCGGTTCTAAAAAGGGGATTGTCTAATTTTCGCTTTTCGCATTACATGTCAACATTATTGAAATCCTTATTAATCAATTTATTTTATTAATTTAATAAGGAAAAAATTCAATAGCACAAGAAAGTTTTCACACCAAAAGCAGACTTGGACTGAAGTAAACACACAAATTGAAGCTTTAGATATTCCAAAAAATTAGTTTTAGATGTAATCATTTCAGTTATTTCTGGGGTGGGTTCCCCAGTAAACAAGTTTGTTGATGGGTGTGTCACTAATATTGTTTTATGCACAATCTAACCTTTGTTTTCCCCCATATTTCTTTCTGAAAGTCTACACCAAAGCAAAACTGTTTAAGAAAAGAATCAAAATTTAAAGGATGATAAAGGGAAAATAAAAGTCCGATACAAAAAGTGCAATGAACATAATTTTTACAACACGATAGCTTTGCGAAACATACGTGTCAATTCCACTTTCTAGGGCTATAATGAGAGAAAGGTTTAGAGGAGTCTTTGAATAAATTGGAATAGAAAAGGAGCGCGCGTAGATATGTTGGCTTCCGAAGGCTTGGTGCTGTAGTCAGTTATTAGTATATATATATATATATATATATATAATATATATATATATATATATATATATATATATATATATATATATATTTGGATTACCTTTTAACAAAATTGTTTTAAGTTACCACAGTCAAACTTACCTCATTATCCACACAGTCTCCACGTCGACATGCAACAAGTGGATCACCAATGTAGCCATCACGGCAGTAACATACTGGTCTTTGATTGTTGTCTCGGTCGAAGCCAGGCTTGCAAAGAGCGTCAGTGCCACAAGGGTTTGGATTGCACAAATCCTCTGAAAAATGTTATTTTGAAGGCCACAGTGGTTTGACATGGACAAAAATGGTAAAAACAATAGATATTACACCCAACTACACGTAAAATCAATTTTTGTAATTGCTGGCCAATTGAATTGCCTATCGTCAGTTTTAGGCGGCTTTATTTTTCTTTCTTGCTTAAAATTAGCATTCGTTTTGGAATTTAAAAAAGAATAAAAAAATCGATTTTTGCCCATTGGCAACCTTTTAGAGATAAAGAAAAATTAAGTCCAGGGACAGCCATGGTGAGAGCAAGATTGCAAAAAAGAGTTATAGCCATGAGCCCATGAGCAACCCTTTTGAAATTAATCGAAAAAAGAAAATAGTTTTATTCAGGGAATCTCCGTGTTAATCGTTTTTATCTTGAGTAACTGCTTAATTTAAGTAACAAAGACAAAGAACGAACCGCGGGAAATATTAACCAAAATATTTTTAGGAACACACTACTTTCCGCTCACTGACTGCTGCAAGCATAGAAAATTATTTTCGCCCTAGCGTGTACAAATCAAGTACACGAAGGGGGGAAGCATTTTCCTTGTACATATTAACGTTTATCGCACTTCAGTAAAGTTGTGTGATTAGTTAGCACTGATCATTTTTCGGAAATTTGCATAGTTCGGATATTCACACTTCAGAACTTATTAAAACGTATGTCTAATCAAAAGTAAAATTATCTGAAGTCTTTATAGAGAATTTCCCTAAAAAAAAGTCAAGAATTTACTTTAGAAAAATATCCAAAAAAAGTAACAGACTAGCTGATAAAGCTTTATTTACGAAAACGCAAATTTTTCAGCCAGAGAAACAAATTTTTCAGCTCCGATCCAAAGTGCAAGTGCTCCGAAAATTCGCCCTTATGAAGACGTTGATTTGTCAATTAGCTGCGGAATCCGGCTACCAAATCGAAATTTAAATATCATAACTGTCTAAACAAAAAACTTCATCTCTAAAAAACAGAATTCCTCTTTGCTTAGAAACTAGTAAGTAGTCATGGACCCAAGGGGGGAAGGTGAAAAACCAGAGCGATTCAGAAAGGTATTTGGTATCGGTATGTAACTGGTATTGGTATCTGATTGGTAACAGGAAACTGGTATTGGTATCTAAGCTGTGTATGCAACAGAACAAAATTGCGTTCCTGCCTATAGTGCTGTAGTACGATATACGAGTCGGAGCGCGGGCTTGGAAGAGGCACCAAGTTGAGAGCTATGTACCAAAAGCTTCTCATGGGCAAGATAGGAGTTTTCATAACTGTATTGGTATCTAAGCTGTGGGTCAGGCATACACCCAGCGATCTAGCATCTCTCCTACGAGACAGGTGTATGAAAATCCTGTTTGGATTATAACAGCACATGTTACAAACGATTCAGAAACGGGCACAAACTGCTTTCTGATACTGGAATTATTGAAACGGCGATATTCACAAATACTACTTAGTCTGTAAACACACTAAGAGAAATTGGAAAGCCCCCATTTTAATAAAATGGTTCACGATCCGTTGGTTAAACTGATTATTGTGTTATGTTTGCTTCTGCCACTGGTAAATTTTCTTTAGGTTTAAATCCTACAGATAGTTCCATGGATGCCATGGCAGCTCTATAGTATACTGATGTGATTATTGGTCAAGCACACTTTTGTACCCTTATTAAAGGGGTCATATGTGTCTGAATTTGAATCGAGTTGACTCAGACCACTATTGCCATATATAGATACATGATACTATTTCCAAGCTGAATCGTCCGTATGCACTTTTACAATGGAGGGGGAATTCTCATTCAGGAAGGAACTGTCTGGAGGGAATTTGACGGGGGGTGGGGGGGAGTGAACTTTACTTTGGATGAAATTTCAACGGGGCAGCTTTCCGTGAGGGTAGGGGTATATTTCATAGAGGGTGGAAGCAGATCTACAGGTATTATTTTTTTTTAAACGAAATTATTCCATATATGAAAGGTTGCCCCCTCCTCAACACCTTACTCTTTACGCTAAAGTTTGACTGTTTTACTAAAACTGAAAAAGGGAGGTAGGCGTTCAATTAGAATAAGAAGGTTTTTTAAAAGTGCTAACAGCTTCAGCGTAAAAGATCAAGATATTAAGGAGGGGGCAACCCTTTATATATGTAAAAAATCTACCAAAATTAATATGCAAATTTTGTTTTAATTTTTCATGTACGGTGAGCCAAATTCAAACCTGTATTAGTTAAAAAATGTTCTGAAATTAAATAAAAAAAAATAAATTATTTTAACTGAAAGTAAGAAGTGACATTTAACCTTAAAACGAACAGAAACTATTCCGTATATGAAAGGGGTTATCCCCTCTCAACGCCTCACCCCTGAATTTGAATTGAGTTAACCCAGACCACTACTGCCATATATAGATACATGATCTCGTTTGACGATATGTTCCCCATATTTTACCCCATGTTTTTGACCCCATATGGTGAAATTTTCCCCATATTTTCCCTACGATTCCCTGACACTCGATTAGGGAAGCTGTATCTTCTCATGCTTTCTCTGTACAATGGGCTTTCCAGTTCGTTTGATGATCAAATATGATCCCCAGACATTTCACCCGTTTCTTTAGAGATATCTGGTGATACCGTAATTCGTAATTCGTATTAAATACCGTATTCGACTAAAACAAACCTTTAGTAAACGGTCGACATCTGTCAAAAGGATGGCCGGTATATCCCTTTGGACATGAGCAAATGGCCTTGTGATTGTTCACCCTGCAATCAGCACCAGTGCCACATGCTCCATTGCACGGATCAATGCACTGCAAGTTGAAGCAGGCCTGATTGGACGGACAATCGTCATGACGGACACATTCTGGTTTGCATTCAGTGTACGGATCGCCTTGGTAGTTCGTTGGACAGCTGCAGAGGGCACGATTGTTCTGGAAATTAGATAAGCAGGTTAAAATTTACAAATTTTATTCAGTATGGTTGCAGTAATTCAAAGAGCGGGATGTTACTTATTAAAAATTTTTACTGGAGAGGTATTAATTTGAGAAATACATTTATATGTTTAAGTTAAAGGGAAATTAAAAGGTTTTATCCCATTTATAGTTAATCAAACAATTCGTGGTAACGAACTGTAAGTAAAGAGTGACCCGGCTCAATAATAACCGAAACTCTAAAAACGGAATTTCTATACCAATGGATATATAAAAAGAATCGGCTTATTATGCTGATTCCAAAGATATATTTTTCATTAAGTTTAATGATACTTATCAAAAGTTACGAGCCTGAGAAAATTTGCCTGATTTACGAAAAAAGTGGAAAACACCCACAAAAGCCGTAGTATCTTAACGGAAATCATACCATCAGATTCAGCGTATCAGAAAACCCGACAGCAGAAGTTTCAAGCTCCTACCTGCAAAAAGGTGAAATTTTGTATTTTTGCAAGAAGAAAGATAACAAGTGCGTGTTTATTTGCTGTTTTTGTTTTTTTTTCCCAGGGTTGATCGTATCAACCCAGTGGTCCTAGAATATCGGAAGAGATCACATTCGAATGTAAATGAAAGGTTCTAGTGCCCTTTTTAAGTGACCAAAAAGACTGGAGGGCAAAAAAAAAATCAAATGCTTCATAGTAATGAATGGTAAGTAAATAACGATCCTTGTCAATAACAAAAGTATAAGAGCATAACCATTGATAAAATTCAGTCAAAGAATCAGCTTTTTATGATGATCCTAAATATTTACTTGTTTATTAGTAATTGGTGCAGTTATTAGTACACAAGAAATTTCGTATAATTATAGAAATTTTGGTAATCATAGTGACAAGGGGCAATTTTGGAAAAAAAATATGCCATCAACTTTTGCTTGCGTTGCAAGAGTACCCAAGAGCTGATATATGAAGTCACAATAAGCAGAAATATTTCCCTTGAACGGAATTCTGAGAATTTCTGTGTTTTTCCCGTGAACGGATACACTAGGACACCTGGCTCCACCTTCACGAAAAAATCTCCCTCAGAGAAATATTACCTGGACAATTCATTCCTGGTGAAAATTTACCCCGGACAATTACCATTAACACCTCCACGCATAAAATTGAACCGGTAAAGAGAAAGCAAGACATCTTAAGAAAATTCATATAAGAATTCTGGCCAATTCACCCTGTGTAAAATTTCCCCCTGGAAAATTCCCTCTCAAGGGAAATTTTTCCCCGAGCTAAATCCTCCCAGCAGAAAATTCGTCCCCCTCCCCGCCCAAAGCGTCTGTTTGCGCACGGATACAGACAAACAGACGCTAAGACACAGAGGCAGAGAGAGAGACAAACACAGAATCATAAAAACAGGAACAATATGACAAAAACAGAGACAAGAAAACAAACTTTCAGACTAACACGCACTCAGATAGAGAGAGAGAGAGAGAGAGAAAGAGAGAGAGAGAGAGAGAGAGAAAGAGAGAGAGAGAGAGAGAGAGAGAGAGAGAGAGAGAGAGAGAAAACACATACAAACACACAGATTCAGACACAGAAACCCACAAATACACGCACAAGCAAACAGAGGCTCTTAGACACTGGTACGGAGAGAGAGAGAGACAAAAACACATACAAACACACAGAGTCGAACACACAAACACATAAAGATAGACACATACAAATCCAAACAGAGGCTCAGACACACAGGCTCGTTGAGGGAGAAATAAAAAATACACACAAACACAAAAAGATAGACAAAAGAGTGAGACAAAACACACGAAAAGACACAGAAGAATCAGACACACAAATACACAAAAAGACAAACACAGAGACTGGCAAACACAGAGTCAGACATGTAGGCACAGTTAGAGAGAGAGATAAAAATACAGGTATACAGACAAACAAATACAAAAGGACATACACAGAGACAAGCAAACATACAGCCAAAGACACAGGCACGGTGAGAGAGATAGACAGAAAAAACTCATATCAACGCACAGAGTCGGACACGAAAACACACAAAGGCAGACACAGAGACAGACGAGAACACGGTCAGTCGCACAAACACGATGAGAGAGAGGCAAAAACAAACACGAACACATAGAGTGAGACACAAAAACACACAAAGACAGACACAGATACTGTCAAACATACAGTCAGAAAGACATTCACGGTGAAAGAGGGACAAAACACACACAAATACACAGAGTCAGACACACAAACACATAAAGACAGACACAGAGACATACAACACATAGTTAGACACGCAGGCGCGGTGAGAAAGAGACAAATAACACACAAGCATATTGAGTAAGAAAAAATAAACACATAGAGACAGACTCAAAAACAGACAAACACATATCAACATAAACAAATACGGTTAGAGAGAGACAAAAACACACAGACACACAGAATAAGACAAATAAACGACATATACAAAAACACATAAAGACAGATACAGAGACAGACAAACTGACGTTTAGACACACAGACACGGTGAGAGAGAGAGAGAGAGAGAGAGAGAGAGAGAGAGAGAGAGAGAGAGAGAGAGAGAGAGAGAGAGACAAAATCAAACAAAGACACAGAGTCAGACACATAAAAAAGCAAAGACAAACACAGATACAGACAAAAAGACGTTAAGACACAGAGGCAGAGAGAGAGACAAGCACAACCAGTCAAACAAACAGAATCATAAAAACGAGACAGAATGTCAGACAGACATTCACGGTGAAAGAGGGACAAAAACACACACAAATACACAGAGTCAGACACACAAACACATAAAGACAGACACAGAGACATACAAACATATAGTTAGATACGCAGGCATGGTGAGAAAGAGACAAAAAACACACACAAGTATACAGAGTAAAAAAATAAACACTTAGAGATCGACTCAAAAACAGACAAACACAGAGCAGCACATACAAGTACGGTTAGAGAGAGAGAGAGACAAAAACACACAAATGGTCTTATATGTGATAATGCAAAGAGTACCGTGTGCCAGCCATTGAGTGTCACAGGCTAGGAATTGCCATAGAGTATCACGATATAACAACGAAATGCTACGTTTCCATTGTTCAAATAAAACAAAAATTCACTTATTGGTGTGTTCAAACGTCAGAAAACGCTCAAGTGACGATGACAGGTGAAAAATAAACCCTTTTCCACTTAAATAATACTAATTTAGTCCCCTAAGAATAATCTGTTTAATAATGTTTGCAAATTTGTTTATTAATAAAACTTCTATGTACAAAAAGGCCTTAATTCTTTAAGTCCTTGTTCCAGGATGAATTTTCAATATATTTCGCTATTTATGCGTTTTTTTAGCCAATGCACAAAGGTTTGCTCTTTCAAGATTGCCTCTGATATAAGCGTAAAATTCTGTGTAGTGAGGAGGAAAAAATAGAATTCTGACCACGTATGAAGGTGTACCATATTGTAGCCATAAGGATACTCTTGATTTTTTCATCTCAGATAGAGCAGTCAAGTTCTAACATAAGAAAAGGCTCCATTACTAAAAAGGTGCTAAGAACTGTCTACAATACCCCCCGATAATGCAGTATAACATTACTTAACAAACAGGTGTGTCCAGTAGACCAATAATCAATAGGATTATCGAATACTTGCACACTCTTCTGTGGAAAGGATTGGAAACATGTAATCAATAGCTTAACCGATCTAGAAACTTTGTGAGGAATTGAAATTTGTGAGGAAATTGAATCTGAGCGGATGAAACATCTTGTCACGTAGAATCTATTTCCCGAATCAGAATAACACCAATTGCTTCTTGGTCCAGCTCTTCAAGGCACATTTCCATTGGGAAATCTCTGATCTTACGTTCTATTGTTAAAACGGACAAAAATCTTTGGAATAAAAAGGTTATTTGAGGAAAAATCTTGAAGAAAAAATATCTTAAAACATAAAAAATCTTGAAGAAAAAATGAAAACCCGAAAAAAACGCTTGAGGAAAAAACTCTTAAAATATTACGTAGCATCCCGCGTGTGCACCGTCATTACGAGACCGTCACGTATGCGCCGTCATTATGTTTTAGCCATTTGCGTGACGTCCTGAGTTACAACTGGGGGGATCCCCAATTGACCAGCGGTCCTTGACCTCTAGCAAGTCACACGATAATACATCATTCTCAAGAAGTATAACAAGTCACGCGAGATTATGTCATTCTTAACATAGGTAAACATTCCCAAAACAAGTCTCATTGGCCCTCAAAACCTTTAGGGCTGTTAAAATTTCCAAAACCTACACCATCCTCAGGTGAATTTCCTGGCGCAATGATGCCTACTTAACATCTATTTAATTTTAATACGTAATACTCCCTAGACTGTATGCCGTGAAACGTAAAAGCCCCCTAAAAGCTTGGTCAATCAGGTAAATTATACCTTTGCCTAACAAACAAGTGCACTAAAGTATTGCGTAAGACCCAGGTGAGCCTAATAGTGTCTTGAGACACTACTAGCTCCAATAATATACCCCCTATGGCTGACTTTGAAACTAAAACCCCCTCACTACTCATAGAAGACTTATAGGCCTTATAGAGACAATTAAAAATATGAAAGGATGAATATAATCCATATCCGCTGTCAGTGTAGATGCTGCCTAATCGACTTTTCGGCAAATTAGGCAGCATCTGATGCCCAACCTAGGTTTAGCTGGAATAAAACCCTAGGCAAGCACAACATCAATACAATTTGCTGACGCAGAGTTTGATTAGTCTGATCATTATAGGATTAGGTGTGCGACGATTAGACCGTTGTGTAGACGATTAGACTGACAGGCGAAAAAAAAAATTCATAACACGAAAGAAAGAATTATACATACTGAGACACGGCAGTCTGCGTTTCTGCCACAACGGGTCAAACAAGGATCTTGACAACGGAAGTCGATACAGGCTAATGATGTATCGCAATCAAAATCTGCATCACATTCATGTCTGCAGCCTTGGATGGGGTCACCAATGTAACCAGATTGACAGCTGCAAATAGCTTGGTTGCCATCTGATCTACAATTACTGTTTGGACCACATGGAGTTGGGCTGCAAAGATCTCCAAAGCCACCTTAATAAAAAAATGAAAAATATTTTGAAGCAAATAAATCAAGAAAGATGAAAGGAGGAGCTTAGTCAATTACATTAAAAAAAGATAATATTTGAAAGCCTTGAAATCTTTGGATCAGCCATCTCAAGTAACGTAACCATAAAGACTTGTACCCCATTCTTTTTCAAGAGTGCTGTTTACTGCCAAGAACTTACATAGGAAACGACGTCACGACACAACCAGTTTTATAATATAAACAAGAAGGTCCAAAAAATGATTATTTGCAATTATTAAGATGTTTCTTTGGAACCACTTGAACTATTAAACTGCGGTTAGAAGATAAATGCGGTAATAACAAATCCAGTTAGAAGATAAATAAATTTTCATTTCGAGCCACATTTGCCATGACTATGCCTAAGTCGCAAGGCCAAACTTTTGAGTTTCTTGGTGTCGACCTTAGTTCTCCTGTTTTTAATCATGGTATATTATACGTGACATTTTCTCGTGTTAAAAGACAACTTATATTAAAGTTCTGCTACCCCGCAAAAATAAACGAAAAACATATAATGAAGTGTGGAAGGAAGCCCGAACAACTGCCAACAAAGCGTCTTATTGTTAGAGTTACATATATGTTTTTTAATTATACGATTAATAATTAAAATTTCAGGTCGCGAGAACGATTAAAATAGGTCAGGACTTTAAGGAAAAATTTATATTTTTCCTAGGGCGGTTGTAAAAAACCTTTGGTGACGTTATTGACATCAAGAAGAGGGGACGTCATGACATCAAGAAAAGGCTCAAGTTGTCTGCGGTTAGAAGACAAGCGACAATGAGAATCCATATATAGAAGCCTACCACATGCCAAGTGCTGGACCTGGCGGCAAAGCCTCTGGGCTTCTTATACTATATATATATATATATATATATATATATATATATATATATATATATATATATATATATATATATATATATATATATATATATATATATATATATATATCGTTTTTAATATAACATCTCTACTATTATCACTCGACCAGCTGATACCCTCCATTCATGAACACTCCCTCCCTCTCGGACTCCTCTTGGTACTTCCTGTAATTTCCTGCTGTAAAAGGGAAATGTTTACTGACATGTAGAAACTAGCCACAACTGGTGGCGTGTGCCAAGCGTGGCGGAACTTTGTAAAGCGTTGATGGGAGTGTGCTGGGCCCGGCAAAACCGTGCGGCCCACATAGTGCTCCAAGATGAATACCAAGTGGTGAAAAATGAGCGGCCTCTTTCTAAACACCCAAAATAATTTAAGCAAAATCAGTTTATGTTTAGTGTTCTTGCATATACTAAATAGTCCTTGTATATTCGAAGATAATAATTTCACTTATCAAGTTATGCATAAATATTTTAAAGCGAATCCATCCTTACCTGTCCCCTCCGTCAAACTCCTCCCTGTCCCTTTCTTGACTTTCGTCTGTCAGAGAGATGTGCTGCGAGCGCTTATGGTTTTATAAGCTATGCAAAAGGATACTTCAGGACAAAATGGAGTGATATCAAGTATTGATTTTAAATGACATGCACAGAATGGGGCGTGGCTTTGGGAATTGCAAAACTTTCAAAACACAATACTTCTTTTAAACTTGTAGGTACGCCTTATTTACATTTTCAAACAATTTTTTTTATTATCACTTTCCATCCTCCCCAATAAATTCCTACACACCAGCCCTGTTCGATTTACCTGCCTATGGCCTACGCTCCATTATCTTAAATTGGTACCTTATGTGAGCCAAAAATACTTTTTAGATGGCTTCAGGCTTAGGAGAACCAGCATGTTCCCTTTGTATATTCTTACACAAAAGGGGGAAAGTAGTTGCTTGGCGATCATAGGCAGCGCAACAGCGCTGCCTAAGTAAAAAGCGATGTGGACACAATGTATTATTTATTTTTATAAAGACATGTACTTTGTATCGAGGAGCTGTAGCAGAAACTTCAAAAAGGGTTCATTCGAATGGAAATTGGAAGGGCTTGTACCTTTTCTAATAGTCGAAAGTGATAGGAGGGCAAATAACACCCCTCCCAAGCCCACTACTTCCCTAAACACAATTAATAAAAATTTGAGATTGTCCTTTTTGTTCAATGTAGTTGAAAGATCCGGAAATTATGTCTTTGAGGATGACAACCTCCCTAGAGCCCTTAGGGCAAGGGTTGTAAGCTGTGGCCTGGAGCATATAAGGCTTATATAGAAAGGATGATTTTATAAACTTCGGAAGGGGCTGATTGGACTGTTAATCAGAAGTTTGTAATTCAGAGTGATTCAGTGTAATTCAGAGCAATTGGAAGGTGGATACCCTTACACACCTCCTATTTTCCAAAAATGTATCTGATAGAAATTTTGAGATGACCATTTTTTGTCGTAGAAACTTAGAAAAGGACTCATTCGATTGGAAATTGAAACGACAAGTACCATTTTTAATAGCCGAAAGTGATTAAAGTGCAACTAGCCCCCCTCCCACGCCCCCAAACACATCGAATCAAAATTATTAGATAGCCACTTTGTTCAAAATAGTTTGTCCTAAAATTGTGTATTTGAAGATGACAATGCCCTACAGCCCTCAGGGCAAAGGTTATAAGTTTTGGCCTGGGGGAATATAATGTTTATATAGAAAGGATGATCGTATAATCTTTGGACGGCACTGATTGGATTGCTAATCAGAAGTTTTAGTGCCTTTTCTGAGATTCAGAGAGATGGGAGGGTGAATACTGTCCTCCCCGTATTTCCCATAAATGTGTCGGATAGAAATTTTGAGATGGCCATTTGTTGTCGTAAAAACTTCAAAAAGGGCTCATGCAATTGGAAATAAAAAGGATTAGTGCCTTTTTAATAATCGAAAGTGATCGGATGGTAACAAACACCTCTCCCATATCCCCATTATTTCCCCATATATATCCAATCAAAATTTTTAGATAGCAATTTTGTTCAATGTAGCTGAAATTACCGAAAATTACGTCTTTGAGGATGACAACCCTCTCCCGACCCTCGCGGCAAGGGTTGTTAGTTAGCCTCTAGGGCATATGAGGTTTTTATAGAAAGGGTCATTATATAAACTTCGGAGGGGGCTTGTTGGATTGGTAATCAGAAGTCTTAGCTCCTTTTTTAAGATTCAAATGGGTCAGAGGGTGGATACCTTCCCCCCACCTCGTATTTTACCTAAATACAACTTATGTAAATTTTGAGATAGCCATTTGTTGTCGTAAAGCTGATTTGGTTGGAAATTGAAAGGGCTAGTACTCTTTTTAAAAGTCGAAAGTGAGTGGAGGGCATTAATACCCCTCCCACGCCGACCATTTCCCCAAACACATCCAATCAAAATTTCGAGATAACAATTTTGTACAACGCAGTTGAAAGATCCGGAACTTAAGTCTTTGAGGATGACCATCCCCATACAGCCCTCAGGACAAGGGTTGTAAGTTGTGCCCTGGGCATGTAAGATATATATATATATATATATATATATATATATATATATATAATATATATATATATATATATATATATATATATATATATATATATATATATATATATATATATATATATATATATATATATATATATATAGAAAGGGTGATCGTATAAACGTTGCATTACGCTCATTCGACTGGTAATCTGAAGTTATAATGCCTTTTCAAGATTCAGAGTGATTGGAGGATGGATACCCCCTCCTCACACCCTATATTTTCCCAGAATACACCTGATAAAAATTTTGAGAAAGCCATTTATTGTCACAGAAACTTTTAAAAACGTTCATTCAATTGGAAATTGAGAAGGCCAGTGCCCTTTTTAATAGTCGAAAGTGATTGGAGGACAACTAACCCCCCTCAGACCCCCACCATTTCTCCAAACACACTCAATCAAAATTTTGAGATATCAGTTTTGTTTAACGCAATTCAAAGGTACGAAAATTATGTCTGTGAGGATGACAAACCCCATACAGCTCTCAGGGCAAGAGTTGTAAGTTGTGGCCTGGGGGCATATAAGGTATATATAGAAAGGGTGATCGTATAAAATTTAGAAGGGCCTATTGGATTCTTAATCACAAGTTCTTGTGCCCTTTTTAAGATTCAGAGTAATCGGAGTGCGGACCCTCCACCTCAGATTTTCGCAAAATGCAACTGATAGAAATTTTGAGATAGCCGTTTGTTGTTGTAGAAACTTCGAAAACAGCTCATTCAATTGGAAACTGAAAGGACTAGAGCCCTTTTTAATAGTCGAAAATGATTGGAGGCCAACTAACCCCCTTCCCATGCCCACCATTTCTCCAGACACATCCAGTCAGAATTTTGAGATAGCCGTTTTGTTCAAAGTAATTGAAACGACCAGAAATTATGTATTTGAGGATGATAACCCCCCCACACACAGCAACGAGGGCAAGGTAAGTTATACCCTGGGGGCATATAAAGTATACATATAAAGCTGTGGGTTGTAATTTTAGCAAAGATATACTGGTATATATTCCTTAAAGTTTTAATAATTTTTAATTCATTAAAGTTGAAAAATTTAAATATTTTAAACGTGTTTTCTTTATTTAAACCATACAATAAATAACCGAGTCAAACTCAAAACGAGAAAAATTAACATGAATAGGGCTGACAACCCCCATGTCTTCTCAAGATCAGAACATAGTTTTCTGATCTTGTTTAAAATGTTTTTACAAGGTATATGAAGGAGGACGTCCCCACCTTGCACTCCAATTACAGCACGAATGTCTGGTGTCCTTTTTGAGAATAACAAGAGATTGGAGGGCAAGTAGCCCTTCTCTCAAGGCCATTCATTTTTCTAACGCATCCAGTCAAAATTTTGAGCCAGCCATTTTGTTCAGCACAGCAGAAAGGTCCAGCAATTATGTCTTTGGCCACATTAGGCAAGTCCACCTCCCCTATTATGCAATTGGCCCATTATGCTTTAAAAGTAAATGTTGCTTTAAAATAAATCAAAAGGCATTGTGTTTGTGGTTGCCAAGAAGACAACTCAGCAATATGTCAAGAATGACTAGGGGTATTAAGTTGAAACTTTTGAGGATGCTACTATTACTACTTCTGCTCTTATAATTTAAATATACAAAAAGATTGTATGCGTATCCAAGTTGTCAAAGAGCATAGATAGAATATTTTGAGAATGATACTAAGTTTTATTTTTCAGCTCATTTTCAGAAGCTATAAAATTAAATTAAAAAACACTGTTTCTGTCAGGAATAAAAATTGTCGAAAATTTTCTCCAACATAGAAATAGCAACCCATACTAAGGATTCTTATTGAAGAAAAGTGGAAAGATATAATACTATTTTTCCATGAAAAAAACAAAGTCAATTAAAACGAACAGAAATTAATTTAAAAAACTTTTTCCATAAGATAATTTCATCTTAGAAAAGTAAAAAGCTCCATTAGGCAAAGAATGAGCAAAAATAAAGTCAATTAATCTTCCAAGAGCGAAAGTATCACTATCAATAAATAAATGAAACTCAAAATGAGCCGAAACTAAAATAAATAGCCGAGTCAAGCTTAAAATGAGCAAGAATTAACATGAGTAGGGCTGATAACCCTTATGCCTTCTCAAGACCAGAGCATAATTTGCGCTTTACTGAAAACAAAATACGTTTGGAATGTTTTCACCTTTCTTACTTTCATAAATGGAAAATTATCAAAACCTTAAGGGAGAATTTGTTTTTTTTTTAGTAAAGCGCAAATTGTGTCCTGGTCTTGAGAAGGCATAGGGGTTATCATATCTACTCAAGTTAATTTTTGCTCGTTTTAAGTTTGATCGGCTATTTATTTTAATTTCTGTTTGTCTTGAGTTTCATTTATTTATTGATAGTGATTATGTGATAGTTTTACACTTGGAAGATTACTTTACTTTATTTTTGGTCATTCTTGGCCTAATGGAGCTCTTTACTTTTTTTTAAAAAAAACTTGTCTTGTGGAATTTTTTTTTTTAATTAATTCTTAGGTATTGACAATACTGGCCATTATATTCCACATGCCTTTACGTTTTGCCACATATGATGCAAATGGTCATTCACCTGTGATAGGTGGAACTAATCAAAGATATCTTAGAGTGAATCAGAATAAATTATTTGGACATCCTTGGCCCGTCCAAATTTGGAAACTAAATGATTGACGTTTGAATAATAATTTTCAGAAGTACTCTAAATTGATTGTTTATACATGCGCGAATGAAAGTGTTAACGCCTACTGACGTAATTAGTAGTCTCTCTGCCTTTTTTAACCATGTAGCGACAACATTTTGGGCGAGATATTTAAAAGGCGATGTATGACATATCACCTTGTTAAAAAATTGTAGGCCTCATTTATATTTCGTTTAATAAGATTGTTCATAATGAAATAGGACATGACTTAAAAAATAATTCAAAATTTGTAAAAAATTAAAATTTTGATTTGTTTTAATGTAAATGACTTCACAAATACCCAGGCTTCCAATACCCCATTGTTTCTTTAAGGAAAACTAGATAATAAGGTACAATTCGGCAAGCGTAATTGTTAAAGCATACCTTTTAATAGTATAGCCTAAACCAGGAGAAGATTCTGAGAGTATGAGCCTCCTTAAGGTAAGGGCGAAAACCAAAAGATCAAAATATTAATTTTTTGTTTATCTTCATCAGTCAGTACACATGAAACAGAAATGTATCTAAAAATTCTTGATTAGTTTTTAAGTTATTTTTCCAACTCTCCCCTTCTCCAATCCTGAATACGGCGATGCCCCTTAGTCAAGGTAACTCAAAAGGCGATACGTTAACACGTACTAAGCTTCACAGGAAAGTTGAAATAGTCATGCTGAGTATTTGATTGTTATTACGAACAGTTGTTTTGACAAGGAAGGTTTTTACTTAGCCTGCAAGGTAGGACGCATGCATTATTTTAAAGGCTCAAAATCCCTCCTTTTTATGTATTTTATTGGAGTAAATATAACAGATTTTAGAAAAAACAAAGAAAACTTCTACTGATCTTTACACCCGGTAAAATATTGGAAAGTGAGTTGGACCAATCGCCCATATCTTGTTTCATAGTTTGGGCTGCAAATACCTTTTTAATAAACACTACTACATAACGTCTTTTGATTTACCACAGCCAATCTCCATCAGGCAGCAGCCAAACTGTATCCATTTCCCTAAGTTTAATTCATACACATGCTAAGCTATGTCAAGCTATAGTCATTTTCGACCAATCACAATTCATTTTCTCCGTTAAAAGTAGCCCTGATTGGTCCGTTGTGACAATGACTGGAAATCGACGCCAAACTAGGCCTGAATGTGAACAGCCTAAGGTAAAATGAAGTAACAGCTTGCCAAAGCTAGTCATTTGAAAACGGTGTTGACAAATAATAAAACACAACGCCCACGTTCGATGAGTTGCATAGTGACTGTGAGTCACACAAGAGCAAATTTATTGCACATAAAGTGTCACTCTATTGGAGCCCCTAAATAAATTCTTGTCTTAGGTAACGACATCAGACGTAGGTAGGAGGTGGAGTATGGGGTTGGTTTCATTCCACTTCATTGGTACGCACAGCTTCAACTTCAATCACCAGAGCAATATCTTTTTATTTTTTTCTTTGACAGTAAATTTTTAAGTAGGTTGAGTGATGATTCGAAGAAAAAAACACGGCTAAATACGCAGTTTGTATTTTTGGACTACAAAGTTTAAATGTCGCTAAAACGAAACATCATGGCGTCTAGGCCGTATTCATATCTTCAAAAGCATATTTTCAAGTAGCAATATTTTTGTAGTATTTTTGTAATTTCTCTTGTTTGCAATTATTAAGTTCATAGTCTACATCTTTTTAAGATTGCACGTATTGACTCTACGTCTTATGCATAAATGTTGCTTGATCCTCGTTACGTTACCAGAAGACCAAAAATTTTTGGTTGCCACAAGAACCAAAAAACCAGCAACATTTTACCAAAAAATAACAAAAAATCACCAAAAAATCGATCGGCAATAATGATAGGCCTGACACCAATAAGACACGTTGGGTACCTTGAGATAAGATGTGTGTTTTCAAAGGCCGTCAAACGATTAAAGAAGAAACAGAATTAATAGCGAATATAGAATTACAACAAAAAACTGAATTTGTGATCTAAAATCCTTTTCAGGACATACAAAACAGGCTTTTGATTTATATACCTAATATTTTACCTTTTAATTCGCATAATCTTTTGTTTTTGATTTTTTTTTTTCTGGTTTTCCATTGAAACTATATACCACAATACTCCTCTTTCGCCCTCAAATCGAATATTGTTTGCTTTTGAAAGTTTTAACTCCGCGTGCAACAGCTGGCATCCTTAATGGTAATTTTTAGCTTTGAAAAAAAAAAAAAAAAAACAAAAAAAAAACAATCGAATGATGTCGACTTTTCTTTATTTTTTTATATTATTTTTTATTTTTTAGATTTATTTTTTTATATATATTTTTTTTTCTCTGGAAAATTGTCTTGGGTCAAGTCTAATGGACGGCTCAGACGGCGTTCGTAAAGTTCGATAAGTCGTTCGCAAAGTCTATTTCCGTAAAGTATTCACCGCTCATATGAGCCTTGTAATTTACGTGCTTTTTGAGCAGCAAACTATTCAAATTTCTGAAGCATTTCATATTTCGGAGAAAAAGTCTTGAAGAAATAAGGAGCTTGGGGGTGAGTATAGTTTAATGAGGTATAAGGGCTTGTTACATATTCTGTTTTCAGGATCAAGCATATCAAGATTCCCTGGTTTTACCTATTTTCTTGTGAAGTTGACAGTGTTTTCAATGCAGATCCTGTCTTTGTGTTTTCCTTGAGAAGACTAGTATATGACAGGCTTTTCTCGGACTAGAGAAATCAGCATATCTTCAGTTTCCTGATTCCACATTCCCAAATATGTTTAAAAGTTTTGCTCTGGAACTCTTTCCCTATTGGTCAACTTTATGAACTTCTCGACAAAAGCTAACTAAAGCTTAACTTTAATGCTTGCTCACGTAAAGTTTACGGAAGGTTAACGAAGCAACTTTACGAACTTTGCGAACGACTTTACGAGCGCCGTCTGAGCCGTCCTTAAGCAGAAACATTAGAAAAACAGTAATAAATATCATCCTTTGTTGAGACCTTTGCTCTGGCGCGTTATCTAAATACTGTGGTTTGGAGGTATCGTACAAAAGAAGCATCTTGGTGACAAACACAAGAGCCAGAGAGCATTTAATTCTACCAGCCATCAGAAACAGATTGCATCATTATATGCATCATATTGCATTGCATCACCGTATTTTATTTTGCATCATCATTATTCCGCATCATATTGGTCACATCATTAACAGCAGTTATTTTTCAAACCCATAGCTTCGCCAAATGTAACTCTGGCAGGATTGTCCCTCTCTGCTATATTTGTTGTCGCAAACTCCACCATAATAGTACAATTTATACACAAGGAAACGCTAAAAACTTGATAAAATGAACTCTCAAAACAACTTTGACTCGAATATATACATGAATCGAACATATCCACTTTTTTCAATACAAACATGTTCGTCATCCTCAGACTTGGGAGAACAAAAATCAGTCCCGCCATTTCTTCAAAAAAAGGGGGGAGGGAGGAAAAAAACTTTCAAACCTTCCTATACGTCATTTAATGTAGTCTTAAAAAGGAGATCTATGCCGCGAAGCAATAAAAGAATTCAATTTATCAATGCAAGCTGTGAAATGCATAGGAAGAATAATAATCGCGCTAAACCACAAGGTATCTGTCGTTAGTTAACAACTTTAGTCTGGGCCACACTGTAGTGGTATCTGCTGATTAAGAATAGCTTAAATTGTTTAATGATATGTGTTCTTACTTAATTTTAGCTTTGCACCTGTGCAGCAAAAGTGAAATACTTATATGACAATAAATTGGTTTTACAAGTCTGCATCAGCACTAATTTGATCCCAAGTGTTGTTTACTAATAATATCTGTTTGTGTTTTTTCACCAAATATTTGTTGTTCCTGATAGGATAGTGAAGACTTAAAGCTACATAAAGAAACATAGAGGTACATATGCGTCAAGTCATAATTAAAATCTTAGTGATAGTTGCGGTAAAGGACGGCTTTTTATAAAGAGGTCCTTGGGTCAGACCATATTATAATATGCAAACTTACCTCCTCCTTGTCTGGAGTCAATCCTGTTTGTTCTTCTTTGGCAACTGGAGAAAGGATCCCCTGTGTATCCCTCAGGACATCTGCATGATGTAATGTGGTTCCGAACAGAGCAGTCGGCATTAACACCACAAGTAGTTGGACAGGGATCGATACATTTCAATTCGAAGCAAACGCGACTGGATGGGCAATCAATGTCATCTTTAAAGAAAAGTTAAGGTAAGTCTTAAGTTAAGTTTTGATAGAAGACAGATGTTTTCTGTTTCTATAAGTGAAAACAAGGAATTTGATTATCAGCTAAATTATTCATATAAGTTTTGGTCCGTCTCAGGTTTCTTTTGTTCGTCTATAGTAAAAACCTGTTAATTTTCAACTGGACTTGACTGCTAGTTTTCAGTTTGTTCATTTTTAATTTATTCATTCATTCATTCATTCGTTTTTACTTGTTTTAAGTTCAACTTGTTCTAGGTTTGATTCTCATACTCATCGTTGATTCAATTCTACTCGTTTGAGGTTTAACTTTTTGTTTATAAATCATTTAAAGTTTATTCCGAATAATTTCACATAGTGCCTTCTGAATTACCATTTCGGAGTTTTAAATTTTCGTCAGTCTTATGTTTCATAAATAGCAACGGAGACCGAACTGTATGGTTGAACTTATTTAAAGTAATGATGTTAAAGCTGTTTTGAAAGTTTGTATAAAAAAATTAGTTTTTAAAGGATGTATTTTAATGTAAGTTTCGCTTTTTAAATTTTTTTGTGATGTGCTGAGGACGGCCCTTGGACAAAGGGCTAAATTATTCATTCAAATTTGCATTCTACTTTCTTATACAAAAGTTCCCTATTATTCTACTTGTTGTTTATTGCGTTAGGTTTCATTTATTAATCTATAGTCGAATTTTGTAGTTTTAAGGCAATCCATTTTTATTCTTTACATTACAGTTTTGTTCACTCTCCGTTAAGGTGCCCTTCTTTGAGTCGCAAGATAGTAAGGAGGTTGTGTAGCTTTGAAAATTCGTTAGACATCCTTTTCTAAAAACATAATTTTGGAACTGTGTTTTGACATTAAAATTGTATTTGTTTTATCTTAAAGGTTAAATACCCCCAATCCTTTCTCAATATCCGTGTCTAACATTAGCTGCATACCTTGCTATACTAATTGCAAAGCAAAAGAACATTATGATCATAATGTAAAAACACCTTGAATTTATCCGATGTACAGTTGGGCTGTAAAGGGATGGTTACAAATGTCAATATCAAAATGTGTTTTTGGTATCTTGAAACTTAAATCAAAAATTTCAATTGTCCAAACAATTATTCGTCAACAGCAATTGAAAAACTCCGAAGAATTTTATCTTTAACTCTGCTTACAAATTTTATAATATTTTACAAATCGTCTTTTGAACCAATGGAGCCCATTTAATAAAATCCAACCATTCTATAAAAGTGTACATATTTTTGTTTTCATAAAGTGTGTTTGAGCACCGTTTTTCCTTGATTTCTTTCAATACCATGGAGATATTGTAGGACCCCTTCAACCACATAAGTTTTTTAATAACACACTAGATTAGGGCTGGACTTCAATAGTCTACATAAACATTCAAATGATATATGATAATACAGGACAATACATGATAATAAATGATATCACATGGTACATGATAATATTCATTTATTATCAAATCAAAATTTTCACATAATATCAAGTAACATAACATTCACATTTAAACATAACATCACATAACCGTTAGCATTCTCATGTAGTATATGTTCTTATGATACCTGATAATTCATATTAATACGTGATAATACGTGTATTATATTGATATATAAGACCTGGGGACTATATATCAATTTATATCTCCATCTTCCCCTCGTCTCTCCCTTAGAACTATTTCTGTAGCCTATTTATCTCAAGGCTCAATGAGAGTTGGGCGGTTTTGGTAAAATGCACCCTTTGAGGCATCTTGCTCCCTCCCTAACTACAGGGAAAATCTGAAGGGGGGAGGAGATAAACGCCTAGACCCGATAGGTTAGTGCAAAAATTGCAGAAATTTGGTGATTCTTTGTAATAACAATCTTTATTCTGAAGAAACGCAAAAAACAAGCCTAGTCCTATATCAATGAAATATGAAATATATAATGAATAATGAATAATGAAATATAGCTAAGAAAATGAATAATGAAAATATGAAAATGAATAATGAAAATGACAATGAATAATGAAATATAGCTAAGAAAAGAGAAAAACTGTTATAATTGTGTTTGTTTTCAGCAAAGTGCAAATGATACTCTAGATGTTCAGAAGTCTGAGTTGATAGTAATCTTACACTTATTTACGGTAATTTCTGTTCGTTCTAAGTCTCACTTGACTATTCAATTTAATCTCCGTTCATTCCATGTTTCATTTATTCATACATAACAATTTTTGTTTGTTATCCATATATACAGGATAATTTCAGCTATAACGTCAATCTTCACTTTCATAGTTTGTCATTCTTTTTTGTTTGATTTAATTTGGGGTAAAAATTAATACATTTATAATATATTTTTATAAAACTTATAATTGATGCGCTTATATTATCGATATTGGTCGTAGTTGGACCATATCTTAATTATGTGCAATGGAAAAAAAGTGGTTTTTCATGTCTTCAATCCCCTGTCACATCCTAGTTGGAGACCTTCCCCTACTTTTGTGATGTTGTCATTGTGATTTCTCATATTTTCCACATAATTAGCCCATATTGTTTTTTATTAAATTATTTTTAAGACAAGTAAAAAAAAAATTGTTCCAATTTATTTTTAATTTCTTCCACTTTTGAACAATTTGACATTGAA
The DNA here is from genome assembly GCF_032884065.1 of Artemia franciscana. Taxonomy (NCBI): domain Eukaryota; kingdom Metazoa; phylum Arthropoda; class Branchiopoda; order Anostraca; family Artemiidae; genus Artemia; species Artemia franciscana. The sequence goes on from NC_088866.1 coordinate 2,314,660, forward strand.
ACACTTTTCAGGAAATAATTATATTTGAACATAGAAGGCAGCCTGCTATAACATTCTCGCTCTTTGACATCAGAAAAAATATCGTACAATTCTAGTATAGTCGGTTTTTAAGTATATTTAAGAAAAAGAAAAAAAAAAAATAGAATTTAGGTCAGTTTCAAATCAATCTTAATTTGAATTCAAGACACTCGTGAAGTTGCACAGTATTTTTGATGATGCGTCATTATGAACTGGTTTTATTTTGCACATTTGAAATATAGAGCATTTAGACAATCAACTACAGACCTAGCAGAAAACTCAAAAAAGAGGTCAACTGGGATTTCGACACTGTGGTTAATTTTAATTTATTACTTTACAAATTCAAATTAAAGCTTAAAAGACGTGGTGCAAAAAAGGTACACGGCAAAATAGAAAAATTCACTTAAACTTTATAGGAAATTAAATAAAAAAAACTAATTTTTTTAGCTGAAAGTAAGGAGCGACATTAAAACTTAAAACGAACAGAAATTACTCCGTATATGAAATGAGTTGTCCCCTCCACAATCCCTCGCTCTTTACGCTAAAGCTTTTAATTGTTTTAAAAAGTAGAATTGTGGCAAAGAGTCAAACTTTAGCGTAAAGAGCGAGGGATTGTGGAGGGGACAACTCATTTCATATACGGAGTAATTTCTGTTCGTTTTAAGTTTTAATGTCGCTCCTTACTTTCAGCTAAAAAAATTAGTTTTTTTTATTTAATTTCTGAAGGTTTTTGAATTAATGCATGTTTGGTTTTGGCTCTCCGCACATAAATTATTAAAATGAAATTTGTATATTAATTCTTTTTTTGGCTAAATGGCTTTCTCTTAGTTTTGATCAGATGATTTTGAGAAATAAGGGGTGGCGAAGGAGGCCTAGTTGCCCTCCAATTTTTCGGTTACTTAAAAAGGCAACTAAAACTTTTAATTTTTAATGAACGTTTTTATTAGTAAAAAATATACGTAACTTAAGAATTAACTTACGTAACAAACTTTCATAACATTATATTTTTATTATGTAAACGAGGGGGTTTGTACCCTCGTTAATACCTCGCTCTTTACACTAAATCGTAAGTTTTGTCCCAATTCTTTAAGAATGACCCCTGAATCAGAAAGGCCGTAGAATAAATAGTTGAAATTACTAAAAATACTTTAGCATAAAGAGCAAGGTATTTATCTCCTCCTAAATACCTCGCTCTTTATGCTAAAGTATTTTTAGAACCCCTCATATGCGCAATAATCTCTGTTCGTTTTAAGTTTCAATGCTACTTCTTCCTTTCATTTGAAAAAACGTTTTCATGTTTATTTTTCATTGTTTTCTTATAGTAATGCTAGAGAATCCTGCGCCCTTTTCATTGAATTTTTCTTCCCCCATGACAGATTCCTCCAAGGAAATATCCTCCAACATAGCCCCCCCCTCATCCCCCCCAAACAAAATAAAATCCCCCTGAAAACGTCTGTACACTTCCCAATAACCATTACTATATGTAAACACTGGTCAAAGTTTGTAACTTGCAGCCCCACCCCCAGGGATTGTGGGGGAGTAAGTCATCCCCAAAGACATAGTTATTATGGTTTTCGACTATGCTGAACAAAATGGCTATCTCAAAATTTTGATCTGTTGACTTTGGGAAAAAAATGAGCGTGGGAGGGGGTCTAGATGCCCTCCAATTTTTTTGGTCACTTAAAAAGGGCACTAGAACTTTTCATTTCCGTTAGAATGAGCCCTCTTGCGACATTCTAGGACCACTTGGTCGATACGATGACCCCTGGGGAAAAGAAAAAAAAACAAAAAACAAATAAACACGCACCCGTGATTTGTCTTCTGGCAAAAAATACCAAATTCCACATTTTTGTAGATAGGAGCTTGAAACTTCTACAGTAGGGTTCTCTGATACGCTGAATCTGATGGTGTCATTTTCGTTAAGATCCTATGACTTTTAGGGGGTGTTTCCCCCTATTTTCCTAAATAAGGCAAATTTTCTCAGGCTCGTAACTTTTGCTGGGTAAGACTAAACATGATGAAACTTATATATTTAAAATCAGCATTAAAATGCGATTCTTTTGATGTAGCTATTGATATCAAAGTTCAATTTTTTAGAGTTTTGGTTACTATTGAGCCGGGTCGCTCCTTACTACAGTTCGTTACCACGAACTGTTTGACTATCTTTTTTGAAATAAAAGGCAAGCGTTAAAAATAACTTTGATTTGTAAAACTTGGACGAAAAAATTAATGAGAAATGACGCTTCTGGACTTAGCAATTATTTATAAAAGATGCGTAATGAGTAGAGTGGGATATATTCCTTTTTTTTTTACATAATGAAAATTCAAATTTTAGCATTAATGGTTGACATGGAAGACTGGGGTTTAAAATTTTTCTTACTTGGTAAATTTTGGACATTTTTTTTGCGTGACAATTTTGCGTGAAAAATATAGCGAATTATTTTCGCAGCTGTTTATAGAAGCTGCGAAAATAAAGTTGTCAACTTGATTGTATACAGTTGTCAACTTGTTATACAGTTGTCAACTTTGTTGTCAACTTTTTGTCAACAGTTGTCAACTCATGTGACATTTTATTCAATAAGTTCTATGCAAAAAAAAATATTTATAATGATAAGCAATTGATCAGAATTCATGAGACTATCGTTACTGATGGTCTTTGTGAAAAAAGAAAGTAATAATATAAAAAAAAATAAAATAGGTACTTGTTAAATATCCCGACCTCACCTAAGAAGTGACGTTAGGTTAATCCTAATGAAATATACCACAATATAATGGAAATATAATACTTTAGTAAAAAAAATATGGGAACTACAACAAAGAGCTATCGAAAGCAAGCCATCATAGTTGCAACATGTTACATGTTGCAACATCATAGTTATTCTCAATGTGACTAAGCTAATTATAGCCTATTGCAGACAGACAAACCGGTTTTTCTTAGATCATACACATCGAAATTTTTGAATAGGGGTCGAGATGTTTAACAAATTCCATAAAATAATCTACTGAAACTGAAAAAAAATCAAATATTTAAATTAGATAAAACAAAATCCTGGTTGAATGAAATATCGACAGTTCAGATATTTACAAAAATAATGCTTTCGTGTTTTGTGAGAATTAAAAAATGATAGGTAGTCCTAACTGGCCTACATTGTTTTGCAAATATAATCTTAATTAACATAGTAAATTTTCTTGAAACATGAAAGTAAACAGACCAAAAATTCCATGAACTAACCAATTAAATACAGTTAAAATAAATACAGTTTTCAGGTTTAGCAATTACTTGGAAATATTACAAAATGATAGGTAGTGCTGAATTAGCCGACAAGTTTTTTGATTAGCAAATAAAATTGTCTCTAGTATTTTAAATTTTTAATTTAATAGAGCAAAACCACTTTGCTCAAATATAAGAAATCAGATTAAAAATTCAATGAATATAACAAATTTTGTATGGATAATAAAGCTTCCAGGTTTTGCGACTTTTTGCAAATATCACAAAATGATAGGCAGTGCTGAATAAGCCCACATTGTATTCGATCAGTAAATAAAATTTAATCAAATTTAAACTTAGTAAAATGAAAAGTCGTTGTCAAAATGAAAGACGGGAAATAAAAAAAAACTATTGACCGCATTTAATTTTGTACAAAAATAACGCCTTCGAGTTTTGCTACCACTGGGAAATATTACGAAATGATAGATGTTGCTAAATTTGCTTGCATTTTTTCAATATTTTTCTAAAGTTTATAGAATTATTCAGTATCATTAAAACTAATAGATTAGTTGGGCCCTGTAAACCAGTCCTTCATTTTGTATATTCTTGATTATTTCCTCTACCCCAAGAATGAGTCACGACACTTTGATATGAAATTCCAGCCATATTCGTGTCAATCTGGATTATAGGAAATTGCAATGTCATTTGCAATCCTTTTAAGGGAAAGCAAACATCCAGGTTGTTGACGAAAAAATGACAGTTTTGTGTTGTCATCCTTTGTTTTGTGATAACACGGATATATATGAACTTAATCCAAAAAAGTGTTGGTCATATACGATTTATGTTAAACAGATGTAATTTATTAAATAGGCATTAAAGAATTGTATAGCAATTATTGATAATCAGAATTAATAATATGTAAACATTGACAAAGGTTTGAGAAAAAAAATGCAAGGAACGTATAGCAGCTTATTTTTGAATATTTTACATTTCTTTCCCCCTCCCTTTCCGTAATTTTGGTCTTTCAGGGAGGGTATAGGGAGACCAATCAGGGAGACCAATGCCAAAAAACTCGATTTGTTCCTTTTTCAAATTAACGATTAAATAAAGAGACAACTGAACCCCTTCATTGAATTTACGAGTCAATTTCCCATGACAATAGGACCTCAAAATGGATAAGGATGGATTTTTCTATTCATTTGTTGATCCATCTGTCTATCTATCTTTTTATTTATCTACCTGACTATATGTCTATCTATCTGTCTATCTACCTACCATCTGTTTATCTGTTTATCTGTATATTCATCTATCTATTATCTGTTTATAAATCTATTTATCCGTCTATTCACTTAGCTATCTATCTATCCATCTATCTATCTACCTACCTATCTACCTAACTATCTACATATCTGTCTATCTATTTATCTATCTACATATCTGTCTATCTATCAATCTATATATCTATCTGTCTGTCTATCGATCTATCTACATATCTATCTATCCATCTATCTATCTCATCATCAATCTATCTGTCTATCTATCTATGTATTTATGTTTCTATCTATATAAAATATTTGACTGAACGCATATCAAATAATAAGCTGTAAGAAAAATTTGGTTCAATCCGATTTTCTAGGACTATGATGAAAGGAAAGATGATGCTTTACGTATGAAGGATAACAGATTGTCAAAATTTGAGCTTTTTGGACTCAGACCTCGATCTAAATCCAGACAAAAATCAGGTCATCCTCGAAGGGGATGGGGAATAGTCATAAAGCTAGCTTTAAATGAGATTTAAACTTCATAACAGGGGATAAAGAGCGAAGCTTTGAAGAGATTTATGTGGAGGAGTAGCATGTCCAGCTGTGTCACCCTCTGGTGACGCGGTGCTGCGTGTGGAGAAGAAACTGATTGATTTTCAGAGTGACTTACATTAAAATCACCCACTTCGATTCATGAAAATTTTTGGTCGTTTTTCCAATTTTTTGGTTCACGTTTGTTAACGAGTGAAGGCAGCAGTGTTCAGCCCAATACATCTGCATGAAATTTTATTTTCCAGACTGAAATTTATTTAAAAAAAAAAGTAGCCCACAGAAACCATTTGACTGATGAACACTTGGACATTTGCATTCGAGTGGCCGTTACAACGTATTTAGCGCCTAACTTCAAATAAATGGTTAATGACAATAAAAGTGGTATCCCTCATTTCGTATAATAATTTTCTGCGTCAAATGCTTTTTTAATTGTTAATATAAATTAGTAATGTATATATTAATAATAATAATACAAAAAAAGAGAGAAAAGTGGAGTAATCCAAAAAAAGAAAAGGAAAAACAAGAACACTCAGCATCAAAGAAAAAAATAAGTACTGACTTCTTTATTTGCACTCGTAGATCAGATGTGGAAGCAAAAACTCGAACAATGTTTCCAACGCCTTTTTTTGCACTTGTTTCAGTAGACGGCACAACGATTATTGGGTCTCATTCTGAGATCTTAGAACGAATGTGTTTCTCTTCTAGAGCGGGTATCGAAGCTAAAACTTATTCCCAGGTACTTCATGGTATTTCCAGGAAAAACATTCATTTGTTCGACCGTCGCATTTGTAGGGCCACTGCTTTGCTGCCTGCTTGCCGAGGGAGAAAATTCCACAATCTCGTTTTTAGTGTATTCACCCTTAGACCGATACTTTTGTAGCCTGTTATCAGGTAATCAGTATTTTCTTGCAGACAAGTGAGGTTGCAGCTTATCATCAGCAGGTCGTCAGCATACGAAAGCAGGCTGAAATCACATAGATAGATGCTGACTCATTCAGCAACCTTTTTTGTTATTCCAGATGTCAGGGTATTAAACAGGATGAGGCTTAATACAGATCCTTGTCGAAGACCTCGAACAAGTCTAATTGGTCTGCTCAGGTGATCGCCTGTCAGTCTATTTTTAACAAAACTTCCTGAGTACCATCAGGATACGAGTGCTAAGACAGAAGCATTCACACCATACTCGATTAATTTCAGGAACACCTGAGACTGCACAACTGAATTGAATGCAGCTGAGATGTCTACGCTGCACACAAAAAGACAGGATCCCAGTCTGTGGGATTTGTCAATAGCTTTCTTTACAAGCCGATGTACAAACGCGCAACTCAGGTTTTGGTGGTATCCGAGCGGAGGATAATCCAATCTAAACTTATCCAAAATTTCTGGGAGTAGAAGTAGCTCGAGGACTTTACTGAGAACACTTGAAACGGTAATTGGTCTATATCCTGTCCACTGATTTTGATTACTCTTTTTTGGGGATATTTGACAGAACACTATCACAAAATGAGCTGGGGACCATAACACAATCGACACACATCTGGAACAGAAGATTAATATGTTCAAACAGGAGGTCAGTGCCATGCCTTTGGTTATCAGGACAAATACCATAGAGACCAGGTGCTTTTCCTTGTTTTAATTTACAAACTGCTTTAGCTACAGCCGATTGAGATATCACAAAGGTATTTCGCATTTTAATAAGGTCTTGAGTTTTCAAGGAGGCACACTCATGCCTCTTTAAAGAGGCGAACCACGACAATGTTAAGCGATCTTCAGTTCCAGTGGACGCAGAGGGATGGGAAGAGATGCATTTCGTAGCCCGAGCTCCAACTAAGAAACCTGCCAAATTTCATCCCCCTCCGACTTTTCCTTCATGGGGAAAATCTGGCCGAAAGTTTCGACCCCCCAACCCCACCCCCCCTTTAACGTTGTCCGATGTGGCTGAAATTCACAAGTTAAGGTCCCCTAGGGCCCAGGAGCTTATCCGCGAAATTTCAGCTCGATCCGATAACTTCTTCCCTGTTTTCCAGAAACCACGCATAGCCACTTAATGTTCATGTTCTCCTTTTGTTTCTTTTTCGCCATGCCTACAGGTCACAGCCGACATCGGATCTGGGTGTACGAAGACTCATTCGACGCGGAATTCTCCGAGTACTTTTCCTGGAAAGTTTCGTCGAAAAATCTTAACCCCCCGATTTTCTAGCTTAGAAAAACCCCATTTCCCCATAAGAGCCCATGTTAAGTTTTTTGTTGTTAAAAATATGAAAAAAACTTCGTTTTCTTAAAGAGTTAAAGAGGCTGCGTCCCAAAGTCGAACCTTAAAACGCACAGGAATTAGGAGAGGCAGTTGGGGGGCTGCCACCCCCCAAACCCCCCGCTTTTAAAGACTCTTTTGTACAGGTTTTTTGTTGTGGGGGGCTGCCGTCCCCTAACCCCTCGCTTTTGGCTTCGGAAAGGCCCTCTTTTAATTAACAAAACAAAAAACCTGTACAAAAGAGTCTAATATGAAAAAAACTTCGTTTTCTTAAAGAGTTAAAGAGGCTGCGTCCCAAAGTCGAACCTTAAAACGTACAGGAATTAGGAGAGGCAGTTGGGGGGCTGCCGCCCCACAAACCCCCCGCTTTTAAAGACTCTTTTGTACAGGTTTTTTGTTTCGTTAATTAAAAGAGGGCCTTTCCGAAGCCAAGAGCGGGGGGTTAGGGGGGCGGTAGCCCCCCACAACAAAAAACCTGTACAAAAGAGTCTTTAAAAGCGGGGGGTTTGGGGGGGCGGCAGCCCCCCAACTGCCTCTCCTAATTCCTGTACGTTTTAAGGTTCGACTTTGGGACGCAGCCTCTTTAACTCTTTAAGAAAACGAAGTTTTTTTCATATTATTTGTTTAAGCATTTATCACAATCTTGTTCAAGTGTTTGGTCTTTGGAACCGAACACTGTAGAGTAATGTCTTAACCACTCCTCTTCCGGAATGTCAGATGAGCACATTTTTCAACTGGTCTGGGATCTCTTGATGGACTTCCGCGCCACTTTTTGGTTTTTTGAGGCTCGCTCTGACATCTTATCAGCTTCTTCGCTTTTCAGTTTTTCTGTTCCAAAACAGATGAAAGATCACTCCAAATCTGGGCTTATCGGATTCCTTCCAAATATTGTACCACGACTTAGCATGATTTTTTGCTTGAATGACCAGGGGACACGTGTCCCAATCTGGTTTTGAGAGCCAGAACGGAGCTTATGACAGGGGACAGCTAACTTTTCTCCGGTTTTTATGGTATAGCAAATTTCCTCACAACAGATGTTTAAAGTGACCGAGTCTTGGACACCGTGTACTAGTAGCTGGTAAGGCACTTTAAATTTGCTCAGTACTTTATAACAAGTGTATTGATACAGCATCGTGTCAATTTTTCCCCACTCAGTTTTGATAAAGTTTTTTGTTGTTGTACGGGTGGTAGTAAATTGAAAAGGGACACTGTAAGATAAGTCTAAATGGTCGCTACAGATATGTCCGGAGTCAACGCTTATATTTTTCATCAGTAGGAGCTTTGTTATCACATGATCAATATTACTGGTAAAGCCACTATCGTGCATATATGTAAACTGCTGATCTTTGTCACAAAAGGATAAACCATCCGGGAGTGTTGATTGAAGGATTCTTTTAGTTTACCAGGTAAGAAGGGATTGTACTGGAAGTCTCCACAACTCAAAAAGCGTCTGTTGCCGATTATACACAAGAGTCTGCTTAAACGGCTACATGCTTTGGATAGCGTTTATCAGAACGATCATTATTCAGGTTTGTTTGAAAATATACATTGATGAGGAAAAAGCTAGTTGGCCCAACAAATTCCACTGAACTTTAGAAGTCGCACGACTCGTACAGCCTACAGGGGATCTGGTCATCGACTGTAACAGCAGTGCCACCACTAGGTCTTCCATGCACAAATTGTAAATTGAAATATACAAATTCAACAAATTACACTGTGGTTTAAACCAAAACATGAATTATTTTCCAGCTTTTTTGAGTAGTGCACACTAAGGTCTACGAGCTGTAAGGTTACTCAGTCGCTTAAAATTTTGGTGATCACTGCTCAAGGTTATAAATTTCGCTCAATCATACCCACCTTAGCACCACCCCTGCAATTAGGGTACAAAGTTTAGGCCCTTGCGAGTTCTTTTTACTGGAAAAAAAATTGACAAATCAACGAGTAAATACAGGCAAAAGCAAAAAAAAAAAAATGGAAGGTAATCAGAGCCGCATCCAGGACTTTTTTGGGGGGTAGGGGGCTTACAACAGACTTTTTCCGGGGGGAAGGGTTACAAAAAAATTTAAAAACGTATCAAAATTTGTTTATATTCATTTGTGTTACACCGTTTACGAGTCAGACAAACATTTTGGGGGAGAGGAGGTCAAGTCCCCTACCACCACCCCCTCCAAGATACGAACTTGAATCAAGTACACTTTTAATGAAAAAGCATACACCAATAAAATCTCTTTTTTTCTATTTGTCTATTCATGCTTAGATTTATGAAAAACAAAAACAGGTTCCGAAGTTCTTAACAGAAACTTAGTTAGAAATTTAAAAATTGTCTTCTATAAGAATAAAGTTGCATCTTCTTGTTCTAGTCTGGTTTCTAAGATATGTAGAGGTTTTTTCTGTCCAAAAGGCGTTATATCCTCTTATCTCACTATGAGATTGTTGTAAATCAGAATTTTTTTTTTACCGTACCTTAGCGGCTTAAAAAATAATAATTTTCCACATTGCTATTTTAATTCTACTAATTACTTACCATGATACACAGTCTTATGAGCCCAGCACTGGAGCGAAAACTATATAAGTTTTTTTGGCTATCTTTACCTTGAGGATCATTCCTTTTTATTCAAATTGTGATAACTAGGTTGGAACCTTAGTTACCAGACTTTAAAGGTGCAGCTTTATCCAGTGTGCTGTCTCGAAAGCAATACTGTCACAGCGTTTCAAATAAGTACCTTTTAATAACAGTCAAAAGATCCTAAATCTATTTTTTAATTCTACTCCTTTCCTGCAAAATGTATATTTTGTTACACACTATCGTTTCACTTATCTTAGTGTTTCTTGAACGGGAAAAAATCATGGAGCTTACCAATACATTCTCCTCGCTGACAGCCTCTGTATGGGTCACCTGATGATCCAGATTCACAGGCACAGACTGGAAGAAGACCTCTAAAAACGCACCGAGCATTTGCTCCACATTGTGCAGTACAACCATCACTCTGTCGATTGAAACTAAAAATATTGTAAAATGTGCATTGTTTGATGTTATACAATACAAAATGCAATATTAAATATTGGTATTTGAATGTATTTCAGTATTAAATGTATATTTTAATATATATTTGTATCAATTCATTGATAAAAGGCCGAGAAAGTGGGACTTGCGGACCGCAAGTCCGACTTTCTCTCACATTCACCACAAGTTGCAGTGAATGTCAGTAGGACAAATAGTATGGCCATATCTGACATTCCCTTGATACTGAAATATAAAGACAAAGCAATTGAGCAGGTCAAAGAATTTAAGAGTCTGTTGAGCTGGATTTAATGTCATTGTGAAATAGCAAATGAAATCAAGAAGAGAATCGGACGAGCGATACCCTTCAAGAAGCTGAAACCTGTCTGGTGCAGCAGTAAATAAATTCTGCGCTCAAAAGCACCGAGTCTTAAATAGCAATGTGATATCCATTATCCTCTATGTTAGCAAATGCTGGAAATTAAACGTCCAACTGGAAAAAAAACTGCCTTAGTTTTTGAGAACATGTAGCTTAGAAGGATCCCGAACATTTCATGGCAGGAATGGGTTCCCAGCATAGAAGTCCGTCTGTGAACCGGTCAGCCATTAGTTACTGGCTTCCTAATAAATAGGCGATGGACTTACCTTGGCAGCGTCCCTTATGCCAGAGAATTGACTACCAAAAGAATTTTATGACTGGCAACCCGAGGTAGGAGGCAAAAAAGGTCGAACAAGACACACTCTACGACAGCAGTGCGACTGAACCATAAGGAGGGTTGAGCTGTCTCTTCACCCAGAGTAGGTTGTTTTGTTTTCCATTTTTTTGTTTGTTTACTTTTGTTGTTTTTTTTTCCATTTTTTTTCAATAATGACATACAAAAATTATTTGTATATTTTTCAAAAGCTAACCCACATTTGTATAATACAAAGAACATTAACAAAACAGCCACAATGACCTATAATCTTCAACAGCCTATACTTTGGAATATAAGAACCAATACTCTTGACATGAATAACATTTCAGACAACTCGATTTTTTTTTTATTCCGTATCTTTGTTATTATGAAAATGATGTTAATCCACATTTGTATAATACAAAGAACATTAACAAAACAGCCGGAATGACCTATAATTTTCAACAGCCTATACTTTGGAATATAAGAACCAATACTCTTGACATGAATAACATTTCAGACAACTCGATTTTTTTTTATTCCGTATCTTTGTTATTATGAAAATGATGTTCCAAAAATTAAGAACTGTAGAACTTAATCAGCAGAGAGACAGTTTATCATTTCATTACAAAAATCAATCAGAATCTTTAAAAAATTAGTCAGAATGTCTTAAAAATTATTTAAAATAGTAAAAACGAAGTCTTTGGCGAACCCCGAGCTTATGCTCTCCCATCTCCGTCTCTAGAAAACGAGAACCACATAGAGAACCCTAGAGAACTCTAGAGGTTCTCTAGAGAACTCTATATTCCAAGCGAATTTTATTGACCCATGTAAGAACTTTCACAAGCTAGAAGTAAATCTGAGTAGCCAGGAAAATTTAGCTACTCAAGTTGCTGTTTCAGTAAATTTTAATCTTTTTCATTTTATTTTCTATGCCTATACTCAAACTTTATTGTTTGTATATTTCTACTACTCCTATTACTACTAATGACAACACACTTCAGGAACAAGCCACCTGAGACCCAAACAGCTACGCATGACCCTCCTCCGTCTCAATCTATCCAAAGTCTCCTTCTTTACACCCTCACAGGAGGTACCAATTTCCCTCAAATCTTTCCTTACGACATCCTTTCACCCCGTTTGGGGACGAACTGCTTTTCTTGGGCCCTAGATGGCTCTCCGACAAAGACAATCTTTGGTAATCTGTCATTCTTCATTCGTAGAACATGTCCTAGCCATCTCAACCCCTTTCTCATTATAATCTTGGAAAATGGGTTTGAACCATATTTTTCGTACAGCTTACTGGTTGAAATACGGTCATTCAGACATGTACCCAATTCAATCCGTGTATAATTTCTCTTGAAAACATCTAACAAATCTTTCTTCGTCTTTTGGAGCGCCCATGCTGGGAAATAAAGCATATACATTCATATATTACACCATGATTACTATGTTCTATTCGTATAATTATATTTAAGCTATATATAACAGTCTCATAATTTATTTGCTAAATTAAAATAATGAAGCTGTAGAATTGGTTTTCGCTAAAACTGTGTTTTTGGTACCCATGCCAAGGCTCTTTTGGAACTAAAATCAAAGTAACTGTTTTCAAATATCAGAACCTGAAGGTATTCAAAATCAGGATTCACAGTGGCACACGAAATTTATGACTTACTTTATATCTTTTTGTATGACTTGTTTCCGCCCAATTCGGGCTCAACCTACTTTTGATGTGCTTCATTCCCTACATAAACGACCAAAAAGTGGAGTTTTTGGAAGCATATCATCATTTATCCACAAAATAACCCCCCCCCCCCCATTTTCCACCTTATGAAAAATACTATTGGGGGGGGGCACTAATCATTGAAGAACAACTTTTTTCGTATTCTGTTGAAAATTTGAAAAAAAACTACAAATTTGACACCTCCATCAATTCTTAGAACCATATTTTGCCCCCTCCCCTACCTAAATTTTGTTAAATTGACGCCATTTAGTCAGTCAAACGAGCATCTAAAACCATTCTGAGACAGCATGTAACGTAGAAACAAACAAAGCGGAGAAAACAGGATGGATTGATTGATAGGACTTGCATCGCTTGACATGGGATTTGACCAGTGGCGTAATTTCGTTAAAAGCTAGAGGGGGGGAGGACAAAGTTGGAGCCATTTTTTCTAAATCAACTGAAAATATAAATGAAAACTGAAAAATAAACCACATAAAACCATAAAGGCAAAGATATACTAAGGAAAACTAATTCATTTCAGTATGTGCTTGAATTATGCTAAGTTATCTTAGATTTGACAAGATTTTTGAAGAAAATAAAATTCAGCTGGGGGGTTAAAATAGGGTCTGGGGGAGTCCGAATTGAGGTTTGGTGAGGGGATAGTTGCTCCAATGCCCCATAACACATTACTCCCCTGGGTTTGCTTGTAAATTTATATTTCACTAACATTTCACAGAACACCCTTCGTATTACCGCAGTCATAACGCCTCCGCTAACTACGCTTCAATTATGTTGCCTTTCCATGGTTTTCTTAGGGTCAGATTTGAACAAAATCCTAAAGGATCATATTTGCTTAATTCTATAAAAATATATGCCTACCTTGAACTAGATTGTCTGGTCCTAAGAGAATTACTGCTGCCACCACCAATTCGGACACTGTCTCTTCCAAAGCCACTTGAAAATGTATTTCTGCTAGGAAATGAAGAAAAAGTATCTCTGAAGCTTTGTCTATTGGAAATCCTTCCCTGTGAGTCTAAAAATACAGATAAATTTCAATTTTCTACTTAAGAAAAAAACGAATTCTGAACTGACCAATCTTGGTTGGGTGATCTTAATTTACTTGATTTTTATTGGCTTTAAAGAATGGAAAATTATAATTACCGACCGTCGTTGCAAGATTTTAGACAATTTTCCAAGTTTCAAACGATTTAGAGAAAGTAATTTTGGAAGAAGGGAATAAAATGAACGTGCCGTGCCATCTGTTACTTTTCATTTGAAAGCTGTCATTGTGACAATAAAATTTCACAATAAAAAAAGTCTCAATATTTTTATTTTGCTTGGGCTAATATTTTATATTTAGGGTGATATGTCGTATTCTGGCTATTATTCAATTTATTTTTTTGGCTATTTATGTTAGCTATTGTATTATGTTTTTGGCAACCCTGCGATCCAAAAAGCCACATCTTTAAAAGAAAAGACAATTCGATGGCATTTTTTTGTGGCCTGAATATAATGAAGAATGAAAGATGACCATTTTGTCTACTAATACGATGCAACTGCTAGAAATTAAAGGGTATCTACACATTCTTAATTAGTTTAAAATTGACATTAAACTATTGTTATAAATAGAAGTAAGAAAAACAAAGTAAAGGCCAGTGAAATTTAAAAGAATAATTATTCTCTATAAATAATTAATAAATAATTAATTTTAAATGAATAATTTTTTAAACTATGTTTTAGAATAAATAAATAATCTTTTTGAATAGATAATTTTTGCTTTTGGTGTACTATTGATTGATTTTGTCTCTGCTTTTTTTTTGATAATAAATTACTATTTCAACTGTTATCGTGAATATTTCACCTTTATAAAATACAGAGCGTTTTCAGTCCATACCAAAGGGAAAAATTAAGAAGAGAAAAACCCGCAAAATAACTCTGAAAACTTAGATATAATTTATGTAACAAATATACGCAATAATATTAATATTTTGTACTATTAATAGCATTACGTAACCTTTTCAGTAAAACGTACGCAATAATCACGTTTTGGATTACAGACAAGTTGCTTGCAGAAGTTCGCATTTGAGACGTGTTCCAGCGATAATCTAGATTATCAATTCATAACCAAAATTGTAAAAATTGCGTTTTTGGTGACAATCCTGATTGTCAAACTCGGCTTTCCTTGACAGTCCCATAATCTCGATTGTTACTTAGATAAGGTGTTTTTAATCTCGACTGAAGGATTTATCACAGATTAAATAAAAAAAAAAACGAATTGTTTAAACAGAAAGTAAGGAGCAAAATTAAAACTTAAAACGAACATAAGTTATTCCGTATATGAAAGGAACTGTCCCCTCCCCAGTGTCCCGTTCTTTACGCTCAAGTTTTTTGATATTTTAGAAAGTAGAGTTGTGAGAAAGAGTCAAACTTTAGTGTAAAAGGCGGGGTGTTGAGGAGGGGACAGTTCCTTTCATATACGAAATAATCTCTGTTCAAGAAGAATAACAAGGGCAAGAGAAGACGAGCGGGTTTTAAGTTTTAATGTCACTCCTTCTTTCAGTTAAAAAAACTTGTTTTTTATTTAATTTATGAACGCTATTGAATTAATGCAGGTTTTTATTTTGGCTCACCGTACATGAATAAATAAAACAAAATTTACATATTAATTTTACTTTTTTTTTGGCTAAATGTCTTTCTAAAAGTTTTGATTGGACAATTTTAAGAAAAAAGTGGTGGGGGAGGGGGCCTAGCTGCCCTCCAGTTTTTGGGTACTTAAAAAGGCCACTAGAACTTTCAATTTTATTTCCGGACGTTTTTATTAGTAATAGATATACGTAACTTACACATTAACTTACGTAACGAATTTCTATGTTCGTATAATTTTATTACGTATCTGAAGGGGTTTGACCCCTCGTCAATACTTCAGTCTTTACACTAAGTTCCAATTTTTTTCCAATTCTTTAAGAATAACCCCTGAATCACAATGGCCGTTTAATTAGAATAAATAGCTCTTTTGAAATTACTAAAAATGCTTTAGCATAAAGAGTGAGGTATTGAAGAGGGGACAAACACCCCTCATATACGTCATAATTTCTGTTCATTCTAAATTTTAATGTTGCTCCTTACTTTCAGATGAAAAAACTTGTTTTTTGTTTAATTTCCGACTGTTTTTTAAATAATGCTGGAAAATCCAGAACCCCCTTCATAGAAATTCTCTTCCCCCATGATAAATTCCGTCATGAGAAGATCCTATCACGTAACCCCGTCCTTCAACGACCCCACCACCAGAAAACATCCCCCTGAAAGCGGCAGTTAACTTCCCAATAAGCAATACTATATTTAAACAATGAGCAAAGTTCATAACTTGCAGCTTATCCCCCGGGGACTGTGGGGATTAAGTCATCCTCAAAGACATTGTTATTAGATTTTTCGACTATGTTGAACAAAATGGCTATCTCAAATGTCGATCCAGTGACTTTGGGAAAAAATAATCATGGGAGGGGATCAAGTTTTCCTCCAATTTTTTTGTCACTTAAAAAGAGCATTAGGACTTTTAATTTCAGTTAGAATGAACCCTCTTGCGACATTCTAGGATCACTGGGTCGTAATGATCACCTCTGGGGAAGAAAAAATAAAAAATAAGCACGCATCTGGGATCTTTCATCTGGCAAAAAATACAAAATTCCACATTTTTTCAGATAGGAGCTTGAAACCCCCTGCAGTAGGGTTTTCTGATACGCTGAATCATGTTGAGTGATTTTCATTCTGTTACTTTTAGGGGGTGCTTCCCTCTTTTTTCGAAAATAAGGTACATTTTCTAAGGCTCGTATCTTTTGATGGGTAAGACTAAACTGATGAAACTTATATAGTTAAAATCAGCATAAAAATCCAATTCGTTTGATGTATACATTGGTATCAAAATTCCGTTTTTTAGAGTTTCGGTTACTATTGAACCAGCTCGCTCCTTACTACAGTTTGTTACCACGAACTGTTTGAAAATGGTAAACTTTTGGTACTTATGTATTAAACCAAACACAGTCGAGAAGTTTGCTGAATGTATGATCTCATAAAAATCGATTTTATAGCCACAAAGACAAATGACACAAAGACTAAGACAACTGTAACAGAAACCATTGGGTTTGCTTAATTTGGGCTTTATATTGGCGCATTAGGAAGGGGGAGTAAGGTTAGGTTACTTTACGCCCCCCCTCACCCTCTACTCTAATGTACAAATATGTAACCCAAATTATATTGATTATTATATTTTTATATCTTAAATAGTACAATTTAGTGTTATATTTTATTTTTTATATTTTAGTATTATATAAATAGTATGTTAATAGTAGTATTGTGTTTTAAAATAATGTATTATATTTTCATCATGTTTTGGTATATCTCATTATGATTAACCTAAGTTCACTTCTTGAGTGTGTTTGGTATAATACATAAGTACCAAATTTTCAATTTAGATTAAAGGGCATTAATTTCATGGGACCGAACTGAGAAAGCGTATGGATAGGAAATCAAAAAATCTGAAAAACAAAAAATTAAAAACTTGTTTTCAAAATAGACTAAAATGGAAGATTTTTTTCCTTAATAATCTGTTAATATAAGTGAAAACGAGGGCACAAGACGATCAAATTGACCAAAGTTGTAAATTCATAAATGAGAAATTTCTGTGATTTGAGTGAAACAAGTTCAAAAAATCAAGTTATATAAAGCCCAATCAGTTTGGCGCTTCTTCTTTCCGCTTCTATTCATTAGAATTTCGCTGTTATTCATTAAAAATTAGGTTCTACTTGTTAGTCCATTTTGAAAATGAGTTTGAAAAATTTATTGCATTTATTATCCTTGATTATTATTAAGGGTGAAATCTACAAATAGATTGGAGGCTTAGTTCACAAAAATTATTTGCCTCCATTAAATAAATTTGGTTGTACTCAAATATTATGGAATGATTTTACGAGTAATTTTTTTTAAATTTTCATTCTCTTATTTGAATGAATGTTGCAATGCATTAATATACTATCATGTATTAATAAACGAGTTTAAAAAAATTATTGCATTTATTCTTTTAGACTATTAATAAGGGTGGAATCTCCAAATAGATTGGAGGCTTAGTTCACAAAAATTATTTGCCTCCATTAAATAAACTTGGTTGTACCCAAATATTATGGAATGAATTTACGAGTAGAATTTTTTAGAATTTTCAGTCTCTTATTTGAATGAATGTTGCAATGTATTAATAAACTATCATGTATTAATGAACGAATTTAAAAAAAATTATTGCATTTATAATGTTAGACTATTAATAACGGTGGAATCTCCAAATAGATTTGAGGCTCAGGTTACAAAGGTTCATTGCCTCCATTTCTTAGATTTGGTTGTACCCAAATACTATGGAATGAGCTTACAAGTAAATTTAAAAAAAAAATTTATTCTCTTTTGAATTAATGTTACAATTTATTGATAAACTACCAAAATTGTGTGAAAGTGTAAAATTTGACCCCTGTTTTTCAGGATTAAAAAGGAGGATTTTAAGCCTAATCTGTTAGCCTTAAGTTACGCACACATAGGGTTATAGCCCTAGCAGTGGTACCAATTTACGAAAATATATTAGGGGGAGGGGGACAAAATTTTTTTTTCAGAATCTAGGGGTAAAATTGTTTTTGTTTTTTTCACTAAAAACAAAAAAATAGTATTTTTCAATGAAAATACCTAAAAAGGTATTTTTCTATGAAAAAAATGTATTTTTTTTATATCTTGAAGAGCAAAAAGCTCAAAGGGGCTAATGCTTCCCCCTGCCTCCCCCTCCCCACCTAATCAGTGCCACTGAGTCTAGACAATGTACACAACTTTGTTTACTTCTTTTTTTTTCAATATGTCAATTGAAACAATAATGATGAGAAATAAGTACAAAATATGTTCAAAACAACAAAATCAACAGATTTGTGTTAACTGCCATCAGACTTTTCCCTCCTGGAAGCAGCAGCATTTATGCCAAACTAAGCGTTATAAAAGTTAAGCTTCCAAGAATGCAGACTTAATATATTAGTAAAAATGTGTTATAAATTAAAATAAATTCTAAATATTGCTTGCAATTCTAGTCAAATCAGTGGAATTGAGATTTTTAAAACTATAATCAAAATAAACTAGACTAAACTAAATTTAAGAAAAAAATTCTTCTTACCGAAATTAAAAAAGGTATAACTTTTACAAGAAATCTGTGTTTTTTTTTGTATATCTTAATCAATTTCTTAATAAATGTTTTGTTTAGAAAATTTTTGATTTTTGATTTTTTTTTTTAATTTTTTAGGTACATATGGTTTTACAAAGTTCCAAGTAACTAATTCAGCAATCAGATTTCATTTTTACCCTCTTAAACAAGAATTTACTTTACTTTTATATATTTACTTTATATTTATATATTTACTTTGTATATTTTGTTTTACTTTATATTTTACTTTATATTTATATATTTACTTTATTCTTAATTTACATTATATTTTTCTTAAAAAGAATTTATAGAAAGATACATAAAAAAAGAATTTAAGCTATGTTTATCAAACAGGTGGGGTCAAGAATACGAGCCTTTTTTTTCTATTCTGGAATTTAAAGATCATATTTCGTATAGGCCACTTTACAAAAGTGGGAGAAAATCACTGTCCTATGCCTCTGTCTTAAAAAGTTTGCTATAAAAGTATTAGTTTATATTTGTACCGCCAATCACCGCAATTTTCTTTTTGTCAATCACTTAAATCGTTAAAATACCAAGGACACTAAAAATGAAATATAATCATTCGAATTGGTAAAGTGAAAACTTACAAAATCCTCTTTATTTACAAATATTAGAAAAAAGTCAGGAACTCAATTTTTAATTAAAACACCCACAAATACCCTTATGCAATTTTTCGTGACAGAGGATACCAAGGGTAAAAACAAATAACATGAGTAAACATCAGCTAAAGTTAAGCTGAAAACTGAGATGGCGCCGAGGGACAGAAGGTGTGATTTTCCTTTGAAGATGTTGTTGTCTTTGGAAATCCAGAGTGTCAACTTATATCGAAGAAAATCGCTGTCAAATTTAACTAAATAGTCTTACATTTTCATTTCCGAGATTCAACATGGCAACACTGACGAAAGTTATGGAACTTCAAAAATTACTTTAAAAAACAAAAAAGAACAAAATATCTTATAAGATCTTATTTTTCAGGTATGGATACACCTAAGATTTAGCCGGGGGGGGGGGCTATTTTTGTTTTGATACCTTTGGTACTTAAAGCACAACCCTAATTTACAATGCCCTAATTTATGAAAGGTCCTTTTATTACAATCACAAAATACGAATCACCTAGCCTTGAAATTTGTCTTCCAAAAACGGTTTCTTGTATTTTGATTGCAAAATATGGACTATCCATGAATTGGTTGCCAACTATGTAATATGCGACTGACTAAAACACGCCTTGATTATCATATGTTAGGTAATGAAGACATTTTTTCGGTTATCTGTTATTTTAGAGAAAAATTTTTGTAAGTTTTCTAGTAAAACATTAAACCCTAAATGAAACAAATTTACCATAAACTTAGTAAATCTATAAAACAATGTTAGTATTATTATTGCGTTTTCTTTGTATTGTTCAATTTAATTTAGGAAAAGAAGTAAAACTTCTGGAAAATGAATAAATTTACGTAAATTTAGTTAATAAGTCTAGATGAATTATTGTATTTAAAGCGAGCTATTTTATAAATGGTGCAAAATTTTTAAAAAATTATTGGAACTGGTGTATCACAACATCTTGATATTTTTATACTTCTTCTCAGAAATTTCTTGTAATCTCTCAGAAAATAAAAAAAATAGTAATTAGCCTACGCCAAAATTTATTGGTTTTGGTTTGATAAATAGTACAATCCATAAATATGTGTTTATTTCCAGTTGGTAATAGGGTTTCAATCTGGAGGTGGGCCGTAATTACCCAGTTAGATCTTGAAATATAGCTTTTGTTTGGTATTTTCAGTAACATAGTCGAAAAAAAATTCCCCTTACATCCTGAAAAAATACTTTTTTTGTGTGTTCGTTAAAAAAAAAAAGAAACCTTCTCCGATATTTCCAAGAATTGGCACCCGTGATTGAAAAATACTAATTTTTTCCAGTATAGTATTTACATTACTTTGAGCCAGCTACTTTAGATTGGAACCATTCTTACCATCATCGGAGACAAATGCTTGAGGCCTCTGGACTTCTCTAGTACATCGTGTGAAAGGGTCACCAGTATAACCAGTTGGACATTTGCATAATGTCCTATGTGATTTTACCTCACAAACTGCGTCAATGCCACAAACGTTCTGGTCACAAGGGTTTACACATTTGTTAGCAGCACATACTTGGTTATCACGGCATTCAGATTCTCTGAAATGGAGAGAAAGCTAAAAATAAGGAAATTAACCCAGAGCGACCTCTGTCACACGTATACATTAGTATAGATGGATCTACCCCAGCCATGTACACAAGATTTTATTTTTTTATGGGGGGAGGGAGAGGGGGAGGTAGAAATAAGAAAAACTATTTTGTTTAATGATATCTAGAAAATTCAGGATTTTTTCACAAAGCATCCCTTTTCCTATTTCTGATTTCCCTGACTTGGTTATCTACTTTCAAAGATTGTGTACAAAATGTGACACACACCACGCTTGACGGAAACCCTCCACGTGTTGTGCGAAGTGTACCTCACAAGACGGAAAGAGGTCGGGTGTGATGGAAGTGTGCCAAGCGCAAAGAAACAAATAGCTCTCAGCAATGTACGCCAAGTCGCCAAGTGGTGGAAAGTAGAGAGGACGCTTTGGCTTTCTATATTCTCATAACCATCAAAAATTTTGCTTGGAATAAAATTTATTTTTTACAGAAAATAATGTTAAGAAAGTTCTTTTTTCGTTGAAGCCACTTTTTGTCGCTTTTCCTACAGAACACGCATAAGCCTGTCCAGTAATACATCCAAATAATCCGAAAAAGGATTTTTTGAACTTGCATGTTTCTAGAATTTTTAATCACTGTGTGACAATAAATCCCATAAAAATTCCGAAAATCTGGGAGCCAGAATACAATATTGTGTTTGTAAGGTCTGACTTTCCCTTCTAATGGGTTCACGAATTCTCCGATATTTTTTTGTTTATTCTCATGTTGTACCTGAAAATACCGGAAATCTTGAGGCTAGTGCCGATCCAGAATCTGGAAGTAAATTCTGAGTAGGAAAGCTTGACCTTTAATGTCTTATAGAACTCCTTGGCATTAGTCAAGAATTCGTTTGACGGTCATTTAGGTTTTGCTAGAAAAAAAAAACATTTTTTACTAGGATACGCAGGAAAATGATTTTGAGAGTTAGTAGAATTAAAAAAAAATCTTCCAAGATAAGTAAACTGAATTTTGGTCTGGTGACAA
The DNA here is from genome assembly GCF_032884065.1 of Artemia franciscana. Classification (NCBI taxonomy): domain Eukaryota; kingdom Metazoa; phylum Arthropoda; class Branchiopoda; order Anostraca; family Artemiidae; genus Artemia; species Artemia franciscana. The sequence goes on from NC_088866.1 coordinate 2,336,782, forward strand.
CACTCCCCGTTTCATTACATTTTACGGACAAAATGCTAATTGAAAAACGGACTTTGCGATACTGCGTTGAAAAAAAAGTTCTCGTGATTTCGTTGGATGACTAACTTCCCGTTTTGTTCGTAGAACTCCAAGTAGAAATAAGGCTTAATTCCATTCCTTTGAGTAATCTAAACATCAGTGAGTCAAATTACAACTTATATGGGTTGCCGTGTATATTTTAGAAGAAGTATTTTTAAATTTTTTGTCGACTTTTTTGGTATCCCACAGCAGAAGAACAAAAAAATCATCTTTATTTTTCATGTTCTAGATTAATTATGTCCTGTGTTTGCAATTTTCTATTTGGCTTAACCCGTTTTTGCCATTTCCATGAGATCGTATTTAGCGAAACTTCATCAACTTGTACTACTTTTTTGAAAATTATGAGGTCATGTTATCGTGATATAAGTAACTGGGCGTATTCTCCATTTGCATAATCTAACTCGAGCTAAAAAGAAGACTTTTAGCGTTGTAATGGGGAACGCCTTTTTGTAGAAAGATTCGGACAAAGAAAGTCTACAAAAATAGCAGTCTCCACCTCGGTAATCTGAGATGATTTTGTTTATAGTATGTACTATACTAACTATACAAAAATATAATGATAATCTATAAATAATAACATAATATAACATCTGTAATAACATATAAATTAATTGTGTTAATATTAACATATTTACCATATAAATTCTAATTTTACAGGTATAACATTTACAATGTGATATGTATATGTATATGTATACCATGTATGCAAATATATGCGTACAACACAATACATACAAATATACTTGTTAAAAATATGATATATGAATGCATATATATTTGGTAGTCCTTGAGCTAGTAGTACTGAAGCACAATGTTACCAGACACCTTGTATAGAATGGCTGAGGTGAACAAGAAAAATTACCTGAAAACAACATTGACGAAACAAAAATGTAGTAAATATACAATTATCAAATAAAATTTGTTGATTTATATAAGTCAATGCGCAACCACCTCAAGAAGTACCCAAATGTTAAAAAAAGCGTCCGAGTGACAACAATGTCGAAACATTGCTTATCCCTAGCTCCCAATCATAGTTCGTCTTCCCAACTTCGTATTAAGAAGACACATACCTGCAATTAGTGTATAATGGTCTACAAATAGCTGGGAATCCTTCTAACTTTCATAATTACTTTTAAAGAAATGCCATTAACACTTTTCTGTTTTGGCTACGATGAAAATAACCGCAGTCCCTCTATCTCCGTAAACGCTTTAATGCTTTTTTTGGCGTTAAAGATTGTTTCGGTGTTACCTCGTTGTGTAACCAAATCTAAATGCCTGAACCAATGACACTAACGCTCTAGTCAATGGCAAATGGACTGGATTGTGCTATATAAAAATATTTAAGTACATTTTCAAACAGTAGGTTGTACGAAAAATGTGGTTCAACCCCGCTTTCTAGGGCTATAATGAAAGAAAGGTTGAGATGGCTAGGCCACGTTCTACGGATGAAGGATGACAGATTACCGAAGATTGTCCTTTTTGGCCAACCGTCTGGGGCTACACGGAAAGCAGGTCGTCCTCGTCTGGTTTGGGAGGATGTCATAAATAAAGATTTATAGGAAATGCAAACTTCCTGGGAGGGTGTAAAGAGGGAAGCTTTAAATAGATTAGGTCGGAGGAGGAACGTGCGTAGCTGTGTTGGCCTCAGGTGGCTGGGTGCTGCAGTGAGTTATTAGTAGTAGTAGTAGTAGCTCGGCTTATTTCTTTAATTATTAAAAAATTCTACTCCTTGCCCAGCATAAATAAAATTATTTAGCACCGAAAGAATAGGCTTTGCTGCCATATTTACACCGTATTCCAAAGAAACAAAAATTACACCGTATTCCAAAGAAAAAGGAAATTAAATAGTTGGGAATAAACATGAGCAACTTACCGAGCAGAATAAAAAAAGTTCAAACTAAGCTTATAATGCTAATTTAGATTTATTAAAAGGTATATAGTAATTGAACGTTTAATTTTTAATTCGATCATTTTCTGAAACTATTTATTAACCTTTGTTCTGAAATTTAAAATAATTAAATTTACGAGCTCCTGTCCACATTCAATGCCCAAACAAGTAATAAATCTACATAGAGGCTTATGCAGGGCCGATACGAATACCCCTATTGACCTGTGGCACGAAAAGAGAGGGGATTAAAACATATATTCTAATTTCTAGTAGGAGAAACTTTGTAGTTCCTTTCAATTTGTTCGCTAAAAATACCAACAAAAAGATTTTTCTCAAAATTTTGGCGCGAGCGAATGTCAGTGATTTTTGCTTCTAGTCTGTGTTTTAGTATGTAAGGCTTTCAACTTCATTATGAGTGGATTGACAGAACTTTTACCACAATAAGATGTTTGAAAACTTATTTAACTATTTTATTTAACTCAATTAAAAATTGTATAAATTTTTTGACATAATTCCTTTTGATACTATTTATTTAAATCAATTAAAAATTGTATAAATTTTGTGATACAATTATTTTACACTATTTATTTAACTCAATTAAAAATTGTATCGATTTTATGAGGCTTCTGAATGGTCAAAAAGGACTCCTACAGAGTTTTCAGTACCGCTTCGGAGACTTCCCCCTAAAAATACCCCTGCGGACAATACCCAATCCACATGTCCCATATGTAAAATTGATCAGCCACAAGGAAAGTAGGACAAATTAAAAGAATGAAGAAAAGAAGGGATGCTGGAATATCTACCTAGATTTCAAAATAACGTAGAATATATAGTGTAGAATATCGTATCGGACTTGTTTTCATTCCTTTTAATTCTTTTTTGTGTGTTTTTGGTGGACTGGGGCTATAGCCTTTGGAACTTCATAAAAGGGATTAAAGAGTGAAGCTATGAATAGATTAGTGTGTAGGAGGAGTGTGGGTAGCTGTGTGCTTTAGACAGCTTGGTACTGCACTGGGTAGTTGTTAACAGTAGTAGTACCACAGTGAAACCTGAGTTTATATTGACAAAGTTAGCAAGTAAACAATGATTTCTTTTTTAATTTATTGAATAAAAGTAAACAAGTTTTTCCAACTGAAAGTAAGGAACAACATTAAAACTTAAAACGAACGGAAATTATTACGCATATGAGGGGGTCGCCCCCTCGTCAATATCTCTCTCTTTACGCTGAAGTTCGATTTTTGCTCCAATCCTTTAAGAATGAGCCCTGAATCACAAAGGCCGTTTAATTAGAATAAATAGCTGTTTTGAAGGTACTAAAAATGCTTTAGCGTAAAGAGCGAGGTGTTGACGACGTAATAATTTCTTTTCGTTTTAATTTTTATTGTTGCTCCTTGTTTTCAACTGAAAAAACTTTTTTTTAGTTTATTCTGATCATTTTTAAATAATGCTGGGAAATCCGGCACCCCCTTCATGAAAAATTATCTTCCTCCTTGAAAAATTCGTCCATGGAAAGATCTTTCAACGTAACCCTCTCCCATCTCTCGCCATCCTTCCAACAGAAAAATCCTCCCTGAAAACGTCTGTATACTTCTCAATAACAAATACTAAATGTAAACAATGAACAAAGTTCATAATTTGCAGCCCTTCGGCCAGGGACTGCGGGGGATTAATCCGTCCTCTAAGACATGGTTACTAGGTTTTCACTATGCTGAACAAAATGGATATCTTGGTATTTTATTCCGGTGACTTTGGGACAAAAATCAGCGTAGGAGGGGGCTTATCTGCCCTCCAATTTTTTGGTCACCTTAAAAGAGCACAATAACTTTCAACTTTTGTTCGAATGAGTCCTTTTGGGACATTCTAGGACCACTGGGTTGATACGATCTCCCCTGGAAAGAAAAACAAATAAATCCGCATCCGGACCTTTCTTCTGGCAAAAAATAAAAAATTCCAAATTTGTAGATAGGAGCTTGAAACCTCTTCAGCAAGGTTCTCTGATACGCCGAATCGGATGGTGTAATTTTCAATAATGACTTTTATAATAATATGACTTTTAGGGGGTGTTTCCTCCTTTTTCGAAAATAAGGTAACTTTTCTCAGGCTCATAACTTTTGATGGGTAAGACTAAAATTGATGAAACTTATTTATTTAAAATCAGCATAAAAATTTAATTCTTTTGATGTATCTATTGATATCCAAATCCATTTTTTTGAGTTTCGGTTACTTTTGAGCCGGGTCGCTCCTTACTTACAGTTCGTTAACACGAACTATTTGATTGAATTTTTTTTTTTTACATAGGTCCCTGTTAATTAGCCAAGTTTATTATTATTCGATGGTATCATTTCTATTTTATTATTATTTTTCTTGTTATTATTCTAAGTTTATTTTATTACTCTTCTTTGAAATTAAGGTTCGACTTTCGTTGCGGGATGGCCCTGTGGTTGACCCAGGCTTTAAAATTATTAAATAAAAAAAACAAGTTTTTTTAAATGAAAGTAAGGAGCGACATTAAAACTTAAAACGAACAGAAATTACTCCGTATATGAAAGGGGCTTTTCCTCCTCGACACCCCGCTCCTTACGCTAAAGTTTTTTATTGTTTTAAAAAGTAGAGTTGCGAGAAAGAATCAAACTTTAGCGCAAGGAGCGGGGTGTCGAGGAGGAAAAGCCCCTTTCATATACGGAGTAATTTCTGTTCGTTTTAAGTTTTAATGTCGCTCCTTACTTTCATTTAAAAAAAACTTGTTTTTTTTATTTAATTTCTGAAAGTTTTTTAATTAATGCATGTCTGATTTTGGCTCTCCGTACATAAATTATTAAAATGAAATTTGCATATTAATTCTTTTTTTGGCTAAATGGCTTTCTCTTAGTTTTGATCAGACGATTTTGAGAAATAAGGGGTGGGGAAGGAGGTCTTGTTGCCCTCCAATTTTTCGGTTACTTAAAAAGGCACCTAGATCTTTTATTCTTAACGAACGTTTTTATTAGTAAAAAAAATACGTAACTTAAGAATTAACTTACGTAACAAACTTTTATATTCTTATATTTTTGATTATATATATGAGGGGGCTGGTCCCCTCGTTAATACCTCGCTCTTCACACTAAATCTTGTTTTATCCCAATTCTTTAAGAATGACCCCTGAATCAGAAAGGCCGTAGAATAAATAGTTGAAATTATTAAAAAAAATTTTAGCATAAAGAGTGAAGTGTTTATCTCCTCCTAAATACCTCGCTCTTTATGCTAAAGTATTTTTAGAACCCCTCATATGCGTAATAATCTCTGCTCCTCTTTAAGTTTTAATGCTTCTCCTTACTTTCGATTGAAAAAACTTTTTCATGTTTATATTTTCATTATTTTTTTATAGTAATGCTAGAAAGTCCTGCGCCCTTTTCATTGAATTTCTCTTCCCCCATGAAATATTCCTCCAAGGAAAGATCCTCCCATATAGCCCCCTCCCCTGAACCCCACACCCAAACCAAAAAAATCCCCCTGATAACGTCGGTACACTTCCCAGTAACCATTACTGTATGTAAACATTGGTCAAAGTTTGTAACTTGCAGCCCCTCCCCCAGGGACTGTGGGGGGTAAGTCATCCCCAAAGACATAGTTATTATGGTTTTCGACTATGCGGAACAAAATGGCTATCTCAAAATTTTGATCCGTTGACTTTGGGAAAAAAATGAGCGTGGGAGGGGGCCTAGGTGCCCTCCAATTTTTTTGGTCACTTAAAAAGGGCACTAGAACTTTTCATTTCCGTTAGAATGAGCCCTCTTGCAACACTCTAGGACTACTTGGTCGATACGATGACCCCTGGGAAAAAAAAAACAAAAAAACAAAAAAACAAATAAACACGCACCCGTGATTTGTCTTCTTGCAAAAAAATACGAAATTCCACATTTTTGTAGATTGGACCTTGAAATTTTTTCTATAGGGTTCTCTGATACGCTGAATGCGATGGTGTAATTTTCGTTAAGATCCTATGACTTTTAGGGGGTGTTACCCCCTATTTTCCAAAATAAGGCAAATTTTCTCAGGCTCGTAACTTTTGATGACAAAGACTAAATTTGATGAAACTTATATATTTGAAATCAGCATAAAAATCCGATTCTTTTGATATATCTTTTAGCATCGAAATTCCGTTTTTTAGAGTTTCGTTTACTATTGAGCCGGGTCGCTCCTTACTACAGTTCGTTACCACGAACTGTTTGAAATGGGGCTGATCTCCAAGCACTATTCTGTTCTCAGCCACGTAGTGGTGGTGATTCAAAGGGTTTATGGAACAAGGAGCTTTTGTAATCCAATCCATTAAGAGGATGCGGAAAAAATCATTTGTGAGCCTCGGCGTCAGCTGATAGTCACAAAAAAAGGGTCTATTAGCGAATTTTCCACGGGGACCAACCATGATCAATACTTATTGAGAATCTTGGTTTGACAATGAGATTTAAATGAAAAGAATACGAATGTTACGTCCTTTTGTGATCAATTTTATCAACGAAAGCGGGTAGCACTGTAAGAAACTCCAAATGATACAAAATTACTCAAATAATACTTTCTTTGAGCTGACTTTTAGCGTTTTTCTAGCAGGCATGATAAGACATTTTTAGGAAGTGCCCTCTCCTGGACTTTAAAAAGAGAATTCAGTTCCCTTTAATCACCGTAAATTGAACTCCGTTTAATTTGTAACGGATAATTGAGCTCCGTTTGATAGGGGTTTCCCTGTGTAAAACCCCTATCAGAAAATTCGTCCACCCTCCCACTCAAAATATGTATGCATACTTCCCTATAACAAATACTATACGTAAACAACGGGTAAGTTTTATAATTTAAAGACCTTTCCCTAGGGGCTGTGGGGAATCAAGGTGTCTCCAAAGGCATTGTTATTCGGCCTTTCAACTATGCTGAACAAAATGGCTATCACAAAATTTGATAGCATTTTAAGAAAAAAGTGGCTTAGTATGGGGCCTGGTTGTCCAAAAATCTTTTTGATCACTTTAAAAGGGCACTAGAACTTTAATTTACATTAGAATGACCCCTCTCCCAACGTTCTAGGACCACTGGGTCGATATGATCAGCCCTGGGGAAAAAAAGACAAACAAATAAATACGCATCCCTGATCTTCCTTCTGGCAAAAATACAAAATTCCAATGTTTTTCAGATAGGAGTTTAAAACCTTTAGAAAAGAGTTCTCTGATAGGCTGAATCCAACAATATTATTTTCATTAGATTCTTTGAATTTTGGGGGATGTTTCTCCTTCTTTCAAAAACCAGGCAAATTTTCTCAGGCTCGTAGGCCTTGATTATTAGACTAAACTTAATGAAACTTATACATTTAGAATCAACTTAATAAGCTGGTTCTTTTCATATATCTGTTGGTATCAAAATTTCACTTTTTAGAGTTTCGGTTACTAATGAGTCGGGTCGCTCCTTACTTACAGTTTGTTACCACGAACTGCTTGATCGCATACTGCCAAAAATAAAAAATTTCAAACTTTCATTCCTTTAAAAATATAAACAGAGCATATTTTGAAAACACAAAATTTGAACCTCTGATTGCTTTGTAACCGAAATAAGGTAACCGATATGAAGTATATTATGTTCGTTATAATATTATTGTAATTAGTGATAGTGAATCATCATTTTGCTATGTTATTATGTCTATCATATTAGTATTTGTAATTATTGTTTGCTGTAATTTTTATATATCCAGCTTCCAATGTCAGGCTGTCTATTCAAAATCAAAATATGCCTAAAAATATTTGATTTTCTTTCAGTTATATTAAGACCATATACCCTTGGACCTATTTCAGGGAGGAGGAGCGGATTCCAAAAACTACAAAAATAGGGGGAAATTATCAAAAATATGGAAAATCATCTGAAAAATCGAACAATTTTGGAGTTTCGGTGGTTTGTAAGGACACTCCCCCTAGCACCCATTAGCTTCGTCGCCCAGAATAGCTGTGTCTCGTCAGTGGTTAAAAGTCAATGCCAGGTCAAGGTTATGGTCAATACTCAAGGTCAATAGCTCAGTGGTCAATGCCAGGGCTTCGTCCAGTGGTTCAAATGCCAGCACTTCAAGCCAGAGCCTTTTCTCATTTTACCATGCCTTCTGAATCCACTGAGCGGTTCCAGGTCAGGTTTGATTACGCTCGTCCGAGTTTTATTCCCCCCCCCCCTTGTTTCTCTCTCCGCCCAATTAGAGAAAGACACTTATTGGCTTCTTTGACAAAAAAACCCAAGGCCGTTCCAGGGCTTTCAATATAGACAAAAAAATATGACGGTATTTTAACAAAGAGAAAAATATTACTTTAATGATATAACATCTGCTATGCATTTTCGTAAGGCACTAAAATTATTGCTTATTTTTGGAGCGACGAAGGAGAATTATAAATACCCCTTTGAAAAAAAAAAAAAAACTGTCAAATAACGCCTTTTGAATCGTCACTATCGAAAGCTATTCCTTTCCAATCTTTCAATGTGAAAGTTTTTATGAAACTAAACATGCAGAAATATAATAGTCATTAAACTATTCATAGCATGCTAAAGATCATTTTTACGGTCTTAATATAATAGCTTTTGAAAAACATAAACTGGGGTCAATCACCTTCAAGTTAAAAGGTGGAATTCGTTTTCAAACAAGTTTTATTTTTCTTCTTGAGGTATAACATAACGGGTCCTTAAAAAAAGCTGATTTTCATCTCAAGGTAGGAAAGGGTTGACATTCTTGGCCATAACGAAGTAGCCATGTAACGCAACGAAAAACAAGGAAGAACATTCAAATCGATTAAACCTAGCATTTTATCAAGGTCGGACAAACACTTTATAATTCATGTCAATTAAATATTTTTTATGATAAAATAAGGTATTTTTTTACCTTATGAGCCCCCCCCCCCAAGGCTACATTGTTCCCTTCCAATTTAGTTTTTTTTTTGTATTTTCATTTTATAAGACTGAAAAAATCTAGTTTTTGAGAAATTCTTCTTTGTCTCTTCGTAAATAAGATATAAAAAACTGCTTTCCTCACACACAACCGTATCTACGAGGTTTGGGGGGTGTGGAAGCCCCCTCCCCCGTCAAAATGTTAGTCTGGCTTGTAAAAACGTAATACAAATGAACATAGATTTTTTTTTTTTTAATGCGTCTTTAAAGTTTTTTTTGTAACCACCCATCCAAAAAAAAATTATGCACCATTCCCGAAAATACCCTGGATATAGCTTTGTCTCCCCCTTTTCTCGCGAATTAACGCACCTCTTTTTTATTTTTTAGAGATAGCTCAAGGTCTGCTTAAAACCTCTACAAATCAAAACACTATTAAACTTCCCTCCCCATATGGACAAAGAAATTCTTCTTTGTCTCTTCATATATAAGATATAAAAAACTGCTTGCCACACACCAAACCGTATCTAGGGGCTTTGGGGGGGTATGAAGCCCCCTCCCCCGTCAAAATGTTTGTCTGGCTTGTAAAAACGTAATACAAATGAACATAGAATTTTTTTAATGCGTCTTTAAAGTTTTTTTGTAACCCCCCATCTAAAAAAAATTGCACCCCCTCCCCGAAAAAACCCAGGATACAGCTTTGTCTCCCCCCTTTCTCGCGAATCAACGCACCTCTTTTTCAGGTTAGGTTAGGTAAGGAGCGACCCGGCTCAATAGTAACCAAAACTCTAAAAAATGGAATTTTGATACCAATAGCTATATCAAAAGAATCGCATTTTAATGCTGGTTTTAAATATATAAGTTTCATCAAGTTTAGTTATACCCATCAAAAGTTACGAGCCTGAGAAAATTTGCGTTATTTTAGAAAATAGGGGGAAACACCCCCTAAAAGTCATAGAATCTTAACGAAAATCACACCATCAGATTCAGCGTATCAGAGAACCCTATTGTAGAAGTTTCGAGCTCCTATCTACAAAAATGTGGAATTTTGCATTTTTTGCCAGAAGGCAGATCACGGATGCGTGTTTATTTGTTTTTTTGTTTTTTTGTTTTTTTTTTGTTTTTTTCCCCAGGGGTGATCGTATCGACCCAGTTGTCCTAGAATGTTGCAAGAGGGCTCATTCTAACGGAAATGAAAAGTTCTAGTGCCCTTTTTAAGTGACCAAAAAAATTGGAGGGCACCTAGGCCCCCTCCCACGCTAATTATTTTCCCAAAGTCAACGGATCAAAATTCTGAGATAGCCATTTTATTCAGCGTAGTCGAAAAACCTTATAACTATGTCTTCGGGGACGACAAGTTACAAACTTTGACCTGTGCTTACATATAGTAATGGTTATTGGGAAGTATACAGGCGTTTTCAGGAGGATTTTTTGGTTGGGGGGAGGGATTGAGAAGAGGGGGATATGCTGGGGGAACTTTCCATCGAGAATTTGTCATGGGAGAAGAAAACTTCCATGAGGGGAGAGCAGGATTTACTAGCACTATTTAAAAAAAAATTAAAAAATAAATGTGAAAAAGCTTTTTCAGCTGGAAGTAAGGAACAGCAATAAAACTTAAAACAAACAGAAATTATTACCCATATAAGGGGCTCACCTCCTTATGATACCTAGCTCTTTACGCTAAAGTATTTTTAGTAATTTCAACTATTTATTCTACGGCTTTTGTGATTCAGGGGTCATTCTTAATGAATTGGGATAAAATTTAAGCTTTAGTGTAAAGAGCGAGGTACTGACGATGGGGCGAATCCCCTCATATATGTAATAAAAACATGAGAATACAAAAGTTCTTTACGTAAGCTAATTTATAAGTTACGTAAATCTTTTACCAATAAAAAGATTCGTAAAAAATTAAAAGTTCTAGTTGCCTTTTTAATTAACCAAAAAATCGGAGGGCAACTAGGCTTCGCCCCGCTCTTTTTTTCTCAAAATCATTCGATCAAAATTATGAGAAAGCCATTTAGCCCCCCCCCCCAAAAAAAAATGCAAATTTCGTTTTGATTATTCCTCTGCGGAGAGCCAAAATCAAAACATGCATTGATTCAAAAACGTTCAGAAATTAAATAAAAAAAACGAGTTTTTTTAACTGAAAGTAAGGAGCGACATTAAAACTTAAAACGCACAGAAATTACTTCGTATATGAAAGAGGCTGCTTCCCCATCAACGCTCCACTCTTTACGCTAAAGTTTTTTACTGTTTTAAATAGAAGAATTGAGAGAAAGAGTCAAACTTTAGCGTAAAGAGCGGGGCGTTGATGAGGAAGCAGCCTCTTTCATATACGAAGTAATTTCTGTGCGTTTTAAGTTTTAATGTCGCTCCTTACTTTCAGTTAAAAAACTCGTTTTTTTTATTCAGTATTTCAGTGCCTATAATGGACTGGAGGAGAAAAAAAAGAGTTAAACAAATTTTAAAAAATAATGTAAAAGACTGAGCAGGCGGAAAAAAAACAACAGTAAAAACAAATTAATTTTGTACGTAATCTTACATTAATCTTTTCAAGACCATGAGTGAGATACAATCCTTAAAGTACCAAGGAAAGTGGAATTAAAATCTTATTGTTTAAATCGGTTGACTGCAAACTCAAAAAGCAGTATACATCTTTAAAAAACATAAAAAATCAGCGAATCAATTTTTAATGAAAAAGACATTCCTATTAGAAGGTGTGAAGTTTAAGAAAAGAAACGTGGAATCGGCAAAAAAAGAGCTAGAAACGGTTTAGTTGCCCATGCCTACTAACAAAAGCGGTAGCAAATTCAACTAATTGCTTCTTAATTACTGATTGATTACTAATGAATTAATTGCTAATTAATTAGTAATTTACTAATTAATTATTAATTAATTACAAGTCAATTACTAATTAATTATTAAAAAACCAATTAATTAATTAATTAATTTTAAGAAAATATTTGACAACTACAAATTAATTAATTACTTGGTGATTAAATGTAATCATTAATTACTTGGAACCCTTTTAAATTAGTAACACTGAAAAATTGTTGCGCTGCCAAAAAAACTTAAAATTTTAAAGTAGCTGAAACATCTTAGGAAATAACAGTTTTTAAGTGTGAATAGACCTAAAATGCGCTGGGGGAAAAACATTTTTTATTCTAATGTTCTTTGTACTTTAATATTTGAAGTCAGTGAGTTTCAAGCCACACTTCAAGAATAATTAAATAAAAAAACAAGTTTTTTTTTAATGAAAGTAAGGAGCGACATTAAAACTCCTCAACACCCCGCTCTTTACGCTAAGGTTTTTTACCTTTTTAAGAAGTAGAGTTAATAGAAAGAGTCATTTCAGAGAAAGTGAATTTTTGCTGTAGGGTTCTCTGATACGCTGAATGCGATGGTGTGATTTTCGTTAACATTCTATGACTTTTAGAGGGGGTTTCCCCTATTTTTCAAAATAGGGCAAATTTTCCCAGGCTCGTAACTTTTGATGACAAAGACTAAATTTGATGAAACTTATATATTTAAAATCAGCGTGAAAATCCGATTCTTTTGATGCATCTTTTAGCATCAAAATTCCGTTTTTTAGAGTTTCGTTTACTATTGAGCCGAGTCGCTCCTTACTACAGTTTGTTACCACGAACTGTTTGAAATGGAGACCTTTTTAGTTCTGACGTCAAAGTGTGGGTTTTTGATTAATTAAATAAAAAAATCTACTGAAAGTAAGGAGCAGCATTAAAACTAAAAAAGAACAGATATTTTCACGTATATAAAGGGTCGCCCCCATCTTCAGTACCTTGCTCTTCACGCAAAATTTTTTGGCATTTCTAAAAAAGCTTCCCATTCTAATTATACGGCCCTTGTGTTTCAGGAGTCGTTCTTAAAAAAAATTGGACAAATAGTCAAACTTTAGAGTAGAGAGCAAGGTATTGAGAAGGGAGAAAACCTCTTCACATAAGAAATAATTTCTGTTCGTTTTAAGTTTTTATGTTGCTCCTTTGTTTCAGTCTTTCAACATCCCTAAGAACTAATGTGGTCTTAATGAAAATCACACCGCAAGATTTAGAATAGCAGAGATCCCTACCTTAGAGGTTTCAAGCTCTATATACAAAAATGTGAAATTTTGATTTTTTGCCAGAAGTAAGATCACGGATGTGTGTTTATTTGTTTGTTTTCTTCCCCCGGGAGTGATCGTATCAAACCGGTAATCCTAGCAGATCGGGAGAGGGCTCAATTGATCGGAAACTAAAAGTTCTGGTGCCCTTTCTAAGTGAATAAAAACATTGGAGGGCAGCTACCCCCTCCCACCCCCTGTTTTACCCAAAATTTTCTGGTCAAAATTTTGAGATAGCCATTTTCTTCAGCAAGTCGAAGGATCTAATAAGTGTGTCTTTGAGGACAACTTGACCCTCCGCAGCCCCTGGGGAAGGGCTGCAAGTTATGAACTTGGCCCATTGCTGACATACAGTATTGGCTATTGTGAAGTATATATTTATTTTTGGGGGGGGATTTCTGGTGGGATTGCTTACATGGGAGGATCCTTCCATGAAGGAGTTTACGGGGGGAGGGAATTTTCTATGTTAGGGAAGCTGGATTTTCCAGCATTATTACAAATTATCAGAAATTGAAAAAAAAAGTTCTTCCGACTTAAAGTAAGGAGCAATATTAAAAATTAAGACGAACATAAATTATTGCGTATGTGAAAGTTGCCCCATCCTCAGTACCTCGCTCTTTACGCTAAAGTGTTTATTGGATTTTTAAAAAGCTTATTATTCTAATTAAACGGTCCTTGTATATTAGGAGTCATTCTTAAATAATTGGAACAAAAAGTCAAACATTAGCATAAAGAGTGAGGGAGCCGGCGACCCCCTCATATACGTCATAATTTTATTTGATTCAAGTTTTAATGTTGCTCCTTAATTTCAGTTGAAAAAACTTATTTTTAAGTAAAGCAGGGAGGAAGATTTAACTTACGACTCGCATTGTGGACCGCATCCTGTAATTGTATCTGGCTTAGGAAAAAATCCTGGCTTGCATCTACATTTAGCCACACCAGCTGACTCAGCTGAACATTCTGTATTTGGTCCACAGGGATTTGGGTTACAAGGATCTGAAACAGATAGCATCAATTTTTTTGGTTTATAAAGAGTATTGAATTACGTTTCTACAATACACTAGGCATGGCTACGGGTATAAAGTTGAAACTTTCAGGAAGTATTGAGGGGGATATTAACCTTAATCAAATGACACTGTGCGCATACGTAGTGTCAAAAGGGCGCGTCTGCAAAATCTCACGAACAACTATGGATACTAAATTGAAACTATTCAAGGAATGACGAAGGGGTATGAACTGAACTAAATAAAAAAAAACAAAAAAAAAACTCTAAGATCATCCAAGTTGCCAGAATGGCTTATCTGCAGTATCATAGGAACGGCCAATGGTATTAAGTTGAATTCTTAGGGGATGTTGAACTAAATCAAAAGATACTATATACATCCAGGTTGTCAAAATTACTCATATACTTTGTTTCAGATACGGTTAAGGGTATTTACGATCAGATTTTCGTAGAATTTTTAGGAGATGTAGAACCAAATCAAAAAATCCGATATACCTCCAGGTTTTCAAAAGAGTGTAAATGCTATATTTCAGCTGCACCTAATGATATAAATCAACGCATCAAGAGACCCCACAGAAACTCTGAGGAAACATGGGACTGGGAAGGAAGCAAAATTAAAGTTTTGTTTTTGAGGGACCAAAAGGGGCTTATCAAGGTTGATAGATTTTTGACGAAAAATGTGTTTGTATTGGTTCTAAGTGCGAAATATTTTGTTTTTGTTTTTACTCTAGTCAGCTTAAACTTTCTGACCATGAAAACATCTCAATTAAAATTTCAGAGCCAAAGGTTCCACCATTAGAAACAAATGTCCTCAATCAGAAATAAATGTGGTTGTATTGATTTCACGGCGATCTATTTTTAGTTTGTATATTCTGTTTTTAGTTTGCTGTGTTTTATCTGCGTTTAAGATAGAGGCGAAAATTGAGATGTTTTTAAACAAAATGAAGTGGTGTAAGTTACCGTACACATGTGGGCGAAGGCGGATAAAAATTTTTGATTCCCACATCACTTTGTCTAAAAACACCTCAACTATAGCCTTTGTTAAAGGTCTCTTGCAAGTTTTTAGAGGGGCAGTCCAAATTAATAAATAACCGGAGACCAATAAACATCCGGAGATAATAAGAACAATAAATATCCAATAAATATCTGGAGACCAAGAAAATATCCGGGCACCAAGAATCCGGAGATAGCGGATAAACTTATTTGAACCCCGTTTATAAAGAACTTAATCAATCAGATTTTTTTTTCTTTTACATTACACTTTTCCGCAACTTAATAAAATATAAGATAATAGCCTACATGACCTGGTAAGCGATCAGTTTTTAAAAAGGCATTAAATAAAATGAGCTTAGATTTAGTTTCTTAAATTGCCATTCAGTATAGACTGCTGACAGCTCTGACAGATACAATTTATTTTAGTGGTTGTTTTAGTATTTACTATTTATTTTACTATTTTTATCTACTATTTACTATTTATTTTGACAATGGTCTATTTATTTTAGTGGTTCTTCAATAGGGTCTGGTTTATTTTTCATTTTGGCACTGAGGTTGGTTGAGCGGAAGTTTTAGACGAAATGTTTGCGTTGATAAGAAAATATTTTTGAAATATTTCAGGGTTGCCACCTCAACCAAAAAACATCGACATTTTACCAGAAAAATCAGCAAAAATCATCAAATTTTCACCGGAAATCACCAAAAATTACCGAAAAATTTGTGGTCATTAATGATAGGCATTACAGTCTATACAACAATAAGATGCGCTGGATACCTTGAGGTAAGAGACTATGTTTTCAGAGGCTTTCAACTGCTTCAAAAGAAACATAATTTATACCGAAAATCGAAATTTCAACGAAAAACGTGATCTAATTCCTTTTTCTGGATAAAAAAAAAAGTTTCATTTATTTACTTACTATTTTACCTTTTACTTTTCACAGCTTTTTTTTGTTTTCCATTGAAACGAACAACCAGGATACCCCTGTTTCATCCTCAAATCGAACATCCTT
Source organism: Artemia franciscana (assembly GCF_032884065.1). Taxonomy (NCBI): domain Eukaryota; kingdom Metazoa; phylum Arthropoda; class Branchiopoda; order Anostraca; family Artemiidae; genus Artemia; species Artemia franciscana. The sequence goes on from NC_088866.1 coordinate 2,352,744, forward strand.
TGCTTTTAAGCCTTTTTAATCTCCGTGCTACAACTGGCATCCTTAATGGTAAAATTTAGTTTTGAAAAAAAATGAAATGTTGTCAATTTCTTATTTATATATATATATATATATATATATATATATATATATATATATATATATATATATATATATATATATATATATATATATATATATATATATATATATATATATATATATATATATATATATATGCTCACCCAAAACTTCACCAAATGTACCTAGCAGGGTTCCCCCCCCTCTGCTTCATTTACCGCCACTAGCTCCGTTAATTAATACGTCATCAATACGTCATCAGTCATTTTGCTCACCCACAACTTCACCAAATGTACCTAGCAGGGTTGCCCCCCCCCTCTGCTGCATTTATCGCCGGTAGCTCCGTTAATTAATACGTTATTAATACGTGATCAGTCATTTTGCTCACCCAGAAACTTCACCAAATGTACCTAGCAGGTTTACCCCTCCCCTCTGCTTCATTTACCGCCGCTAGCTCCGTTAATTAATACGTCATCAGTCATTTTGCTCACCCACAACTTCACCAAATGTACCTAGCAGGGTTGCCCCTCCCCTCTGCTTCATTTATCACCGCTAGCTCCGTAAATTAATACGTCAGCTATTGACGTTAGGAATGGATTCCAAAGACCTACATTATAACTTTCAAGAATTTAAGATCTAATGCCATAGTTTATCGTTAAGCTAACAAGCTAGACAAACGTAGAAGACATCCAAAAACCAGCACGAATCCTTATAGTATCTAAATAGGCATCCGTTAGGCCTGTCCTAGAATTGGTGACCTGATCCCAATTCGTTCGCAATACAATGGGCCCCAAAAGGTATCGTATTACCTTGTCCGAAGTAGATGTAAAAATTAGCTTTAAACAAGGCCTTAAACAACTTTCTAAGATGTTTTCGTGCCCGGTTGTTTCCTTGTTGTTAAAGGTGGTGGCTGTTAAAGGTGGTACCTATTCTGGGTTTTCAACAAAAATTATTCCAATAGTATACTTTTTGTCTTACTGTGACGTCTTTTTTGAGGGTTTCAAGCTCTTTTTAAAAATACACACAATTTTTTTTCTAAATAGTATTTACTATTAAGACTAATAGAAATAATTATTACCATTCCTGAATCAACTATAAACAGCAATTGTTTCTGCCAGTTTTTTAGAAACACATTTTTAAATTTTTAGCTACTGTGGTCTGTTATGAGCCTCTTTAAGGGCTCAAAATTGAATGTGTCCCAAAAAGTAAAAATCAAAATTTAATATTCACGAAAAAGTAATCAAAGTACGACTGAATTTGCGACAATTCAATAAGTGTTAAAGGACGATTTTTGGCGAAGCAGTAACTCATCATCAACATTTTGGTATTTCAGCTAGGTCTCAAGACAACCAGAATTTTCTCCTTTTTTCCAAATGTGTCATACCTTCTTTTATGAAAATAGCTGTAATTTTTTCTTTTGATGTTAATATTGTGTATATCTTATTTTGGAGGCTAGGTAAAAACGTTCCCTGTCCAAAATAAGAGAATGTAACAAAGAAATTTCTGAAGATAGTGAATACAACCGAAGCGAATATTTCGAGTGTATAACCAACAACTGACATCAACGCGATATAGTATAAACAAAGGAAAAACAACTAATTGTAAAACAAAAATGCACAGAAGGATTTTTTCGAGGGGGGAGGTTTACAAAAATATTATAAACACAAAACAAATTTGTTTATATTTATTTCTGTTACATTTTTACGAGTTTGACAAAAATTTCGGAGGGTGGGGCTCAACTCTCCCCTAGCCCTTCCCCCTGGATACGGCCTTGAATCCAGTCTTATCGTCAGTGACAACAACAGAAATTTTGTTATTCTTTGTTGCAGAAACGATATTTGATAAATATGACAACATAACAAAATAATATGACATTTATAAACTTTAAAATATGACAAAAATCATCATAAGACAAAATAAAAATATGAAAAGAAAAGAAAAATTGTAATGCACATAGCATGCCGTATTTAAATTGCACCAGGCGTTCAGCCCAACGTTGCCAACTGCTGACGTCTTGAAAGAGTGCAAATCAACGACCCAAAAGAGGGATATTTGCCCCCCCCCCAAAAAAAAAAAAACCGTCAACGCAGCCCTTTTCACCGTTCTGATCACTCTTATGTCATTTAGAAATAATTACAAATTATTGTGTAATCATTAAACAATTCGCCCTCAAATATTTCAAATGTACATAAAATTAAGTCAGGAGGGTATGAACCCCATTCAAAGCAAATCTCTGGGCCCCTAGCTGGTAAGGTAATACTGTTTTTCAGAAAGAAATAGCTATCACAAGCCGAGAGGGGTGATTCGTACTTTAAAATGGTGCATAGGCCTAAAGTCTTCGCAGTTTTATCTGTTGGAGAGTAGACTTTAAAAACGTTTGTTTTGGTCGTTTCCATAACCTTACTGCATGGCGAATAGTCACTTTTCTATTTTCCAGACGAATGGTTGCATTAAACAGCTTTTGAAGTTAAACATCATTAAACAGCTTTTATTAAATTTGAATTTCTACTTTTCCATAACCTTACTGCATGGTGAATAGTCACTTTTCCATTTTCAACCCACTCCTTTAATGCCTAAATATTCTAATCTTCGCAGTAAAATTGTAAAATAAACCGTATCAAATGCTCCATTAAAAAAAAAATCAGGGGATCTCATCTTGTTCAAAACAATTATTTACAAAATCAACAAGATGAATGGCAGCATGACTATTTGGATGACCAAACTTTTCCAACTCTAATAGTGACATAAGTAAAAATGTGACCATTCAGCTGTCATCTAATATACACCTCTTTATTTGCTTTTAGCTCTTTTTAAAAAATTTTTAGTTATGTTTCCTGGGCTATCTAGTTTTAATTGCAATATATAATCTATGGTCGGATAAACTGAATCTGAGCCATATTCGAATTAACCCCTAACATCACATTAACATAACATCACAGCTTTTATTAAACAGCTTTTATTAAATTTGAATTTCTACTTTTCCGTTTCCATAACCTTACTGCATGGTGAATAGTCACTTTTCCATTTTCAAGACGAATGGTTGCATTAAACAGCTTTTGAAGAGTTTTATTAAATTTAAATTTCAACTTAAATTTCATTAAATTTGACTCCAATTCGATATACTTCTTCTTAAATGTTTGGAAACGCTGGAAGAACTGCTGGAGGAGTAGGGAGAAGGCACTGACAGAAATAACAGATATAATACCAGCTAGAACTTGTATTTTATGCACTCAAATAATTTAATTTGAAGCTTTTTATTTCATTAGAACTTTTTCTTTCATCATTTCTTAAAAGAGTGCAAAAAAGGAACTTTAGCTAAAAATTGGCAAAAAGAGTGTAATCCTCATCCATAGAGGGAAAGAGGGCAGTGGGGTTAAAAAGAGTGCCAAGAAAGTGTGCAAGTTGATGACCCTGGCTCAACCAAACACTGTCAGTAAATATTAGAATGTGGAAAAACTCAGGTATCAGAACTTTGGAAACACTTGTTTCTCGCAATACCTCCTGTTAAATAGCATCGTCTTGGAGTGGAAGCAAGACTAGGTGAGCCATGACCTTTTAATTCAGCAACTATTTCTCTTACTTACTCAAAAATACTCAAATTGAGGCATAAATACAGAAATACCCTAAAGATCGAAAACGGATTAGGATTTCTCAATTCCTTCACAGGAAAAATTCTCCCACTGACCCGTCGAGAGGGTTTCCCTTAAATGGTTTGGCTTAGTCTGCTTGTGACAGAAACTGTGTAATAATAAAATTAAAATAAAACTATTTCATAACATCAATAAGAAGACCCAAGAAATTTTAGAAAATTTAGGATTCAGCAGGGGAGGATGAGAATACTTTCCCCCCATGTACGTCCCTGCTCCATAGCAAACTTTGAATTGAATTTAGATTTAAATTATGCACGTTTACTGTCAGCCACCACATGTCAAATTTCGATAAGAGTCAAATGCAGTATTGTCAGTATTGGCAGTATTGTCTTGAATGCAGTATTGTCAGATACCAAAATTTCTGAACTATTCGACACTTTAAATTTCTTATTGCACCTAACTTCTAGTCCTTATTACTAACCTCTTTCAAACCCTGGATAACAACAGACAGCTTCTGTAAATAATCACATTTGTAAGAAAAGAAAGAAAAGGAGAGATGCATACAGTCGGTTCTAAGATTGTCAGTTCAAGAAACTACACCAGGGTAATTTATCAGCCAGGAAAAAAAAGATAAAGTAGATATTTCGGCAAAAACCTCCACTAAACCATCTTCAGTGCTCAAAAGAAAGGAAGAAAAAAAAGTACCACTGGGTCGATACGATCAGCCCTGGGAAAAAGAAAGAAAAAAAAACAAAAAACAAAAAACAAATAAACACGTACTCGTGATCGGTCTTCTGGCAAAAAATATGAATATCCAAATTCTATGACTTTTAGGGGGTGTTTCCCCTATTTTCCTAAAATAAGGCACATTTTCTCAGGCTCGTATATTTTGATGGTAAGACTAAACTTGATGAAACTTACATATCTAAAATCAGCATTAAAATGCGATACTTTTGATGTAACTATTGGTATCAGAATTCCGTTTTTAGAGTTTCGGTTAGTATTGAGCTGGGTCGCTCCTTACTACAGTTCGTTACTACGAACTGTTTGAAAAGAATGTGTGGGTGAGGGGGAGGGGGGTTTAATGCCCTCCGATACCTTTTGACTCATAAAAAGGTAACAAGGACTTTAAATTTCCAATCAAATGAGCCATATCTTAAATTTATACGAACCCTCCTTACATAAGAACCTTATATGCCCCAGGGCATAACCTTGGAACTTTTATTATCTGATGTTTGAAATTTTTTTTAACAAAATTGCTATCTCAAAATTTTTATCGGATAGGTTTGAGGAATAAAGGCGTGGAGGGGGGAGGGGGAAGTTGCTCTAGATCTCTTTTGACTCTTAAAAATGAACTAGAACTCTCAATTTCCTCTAAAAGAAGCCCTTTCTGTAATTTACACGCGCATCCCTTCTATAAGAACCATATTTAGCCCCAGGTATAACTTCCAACACCTGCCCCCGGGTCCTGGGGAGTTGTGTCGACACCAAATTTTCGTTATCTGACCTTTGAACTATTTTTGACTAAATGGCTATCTCAAATTTTTATCTGGTGCATTTGAGTAAAAAGGGCGTGTGGGAGGAGGTTAACTACCCTCCGATCACTTTTAACTCCTAAAAAGTAAACTAAATCTTTCAATTTCCATTCAAATGAGCCCTCTCTAAAATCTATATGAGCATCCCTTACATAAGAGCCATATATGCTACCAGGGTATAACTTACTACGCCTTCCCCCAGGCCCTGGGGGGGGGGCTATGTCGACACCGGAGCTTTTGTTATCTGATGTTTGAACTATTTAAAAAAAATGGCTATCTCAAAATTTTTATCAGATGGGTTTGGGGGATAAAAGGGGGTGGTAGTTACCCATGGATCTCTTTTAAATTTAAAAAATGAACTAGAGCTTTCAATTTCCAATCAAATGAGCCGTCTCTAAAGTATATTTAGAGAGAACAATATGAACCCTTTTATAAGAACCATATATGCCCCCAGGGCATAATTTACAACGACTGCCCCCGGGCCCTGGGGTGTTGCGTCGACATCAGCATTTTGTTATCTGACCTTTTAACTATTTTACTAAAATAGCCATCTCAAAATTTTTATCTGCTGCATTTGGGGAAATGGGTGTGGGGGGGGGCTAGTTGCCCTCTGGTCTCTTTTGGCTCTTCAAAAGTGGACAAGAACTTTCACTTTCCAAACAAACGAGCCCTCCCTGAAGTTTATACGAGCGTCCTCTCCATAAGAGCCATATATACCCCCATGGTATAACTTACAATGCCTACCCCCAGGCTTTGGGGGGTTTTGTCGGCACGGGAGAATTTGTTATCTGATCCTTGAATTTTTAACAAAATGAGAATCTCAAAATTTTCATCTGATGGATTGGGGGGACGAGCATGGGGGAAGGCTAGCTGCCCTCCGATTACTTTTGACTTGTAAAAAGTGAATTACAACTTTCAATGTCTAATCTAATGAGCCCTCTCTAAAGTTTATACGAGCATCCCTTTTCATTTTGAAATAAGATCAATACGCCTTACTAACACAAATTAGGTCAGTAAACTTCCCTTTTTTTAAGCTTTGAAGATGGATTAGTGGAGATTTCCTTATTATTTTTTTTTTCGCTATCTGCAAATCATCCTTCTTTCGTTTGTCAATTACTTCTATTTTTTCATTTTTTTTATTTATTTTTTTTTAGAACGTCATGTAAAACTGTGTACAGCGTGGTCTTAAAATTTATCGAATCGAACTTTATCAATTGTTCATTCGTTTCGTCAAGATTTCATGTAATTCACTAGTGTATTGATATTTTGACAAATTTGATCTATGGTATGAGACTCTCTCCCTTCCAAAACAAATCGTGCATCTGTGCGAGTTGATAAGCACTAACTAGCTTAATTTAAGAATCTTAAAATTTGCAGCGCTGGAAACTTCACCTTAGTTAGCATTTTAAATTCAAATTTGGAAATCACCAGGGTGGTATTCCCACTACCCGTTTCTATATTTTCAAAAATGCATTTTGTTTTTGCAATTTCACTAAATAAACACCGACACAGTTAAAAACTTAATTCTTCCAGATTATTTTTTTGTTGTTGTTGTTGTTGAATCTTCTTCTTTTTAAATCAGAAAAGTCATCCCCCCACTCCAAAAATTTGTAACCGGCGCCATTGTAATCAACGGGGGCTAGAAAAAAACGTTTAAAATTAACTGACATAAAACAACTTCAAATGACGTCGCTGCAGAGCATTCTAGCAGTAACGCGACGGTTTTTCATTACACTTTGCCCGAATTAGGGTTTTGTGCCAATGTCAAGGTCAGTTAGGTTATTGACAGCTAATTTAAATTCACCATGGATATTAGCAACATTTCTTAAATTTAGGGTGCGACCATTTCGATTGGTAACACCATTCTTCTTGTGTAAGCACTACGGGCTATTATTCTAATGGCTATAAACTATGAATTTTTCAGTTTTTGGTAGTAATTACAAAATTAGAACTTATTCTATTTTCGAAGTCCAATGAAAAACTTGGACAGTCTCATCAGGTAGCCCATCGATTGGGTTGCAAAACTCTTTTTGGGGGGTTAGGGGGTTTGAACCCCCCTCCCATACCCGAACTTCTTGTCTGACTCGTAAAAACATAACAAAAATAGACAAAACAAATTTTTATGCGTATTTTGAGGGGGTTTCTTTTGTGTAAACTCTCGCCCCAAAAAAAATCATTGTGTAAAATACACCCCCCCGAAAAAAATCTTGGATACGGCCCTGTCTCAATTTTATATGAAATTAGCTCCCTTAAAAAGAAAAACAAACATGTCAATTTAGGCTATTATATTCCAAAAATACCTGGCAACCATGACTTTGACTCCTGTTTTCGTTTAATACTTGCCATAAATCTGATACATATTGATTCAGTTTTTCCATTGGTGCTATTGTCTTAGTAAATATTTTATTCTGATTTCAAGTTGTAGAACTTCCTAGTCTACTTAAGGAAGGTCAGTTATACGAATTTTTAAATAGGTATTGTAAGCTAAAAAGAATAAAAATTATAGTACCAAGGACAGTGAAATTGAAGTCTGGTTTTTTCATTGTTTAAGTAGAAATTTATATACCCATATATCTCTTAAAAACTACTAAATGTCGGTAATTCGATTTTAAATAAAAAATACCACCAAATACGTTTATACAGTTTTGAGTAGTAGTAGGCAAAAAAAAAAAAAAAAAAAACATGGGTGAAACCAGCAAAAAAATAAACCAAAATCTGTTGCACCAAACAACTTAAGAAGCTATAGCTTTCCTTATGATGATGGAGCTGTCTTTTGGAATTAACTGTAGTCAATATTGGATTTCTAAGGAAGAAACATGTTGTCAAATTTACTTATTTGTTCTATTTTCTTATTTTCACGGCTCAATGTGGCAACACTGACGAAATTTTGATAATACCCTAGCAAATTCTAATTTTTAAACAACCAAAAAGAAAATTGGCACTTGTCTGTTAAACAGAACACACTCAAGAATTACGCTGTCTAAGTTCTTACAAAAACCGGTCTGCTTCTTTGGACTTCGTTATGATTTGCTTATTTTGAGTGAGAAAACTATGATGTCGGTATGTTTTAATTAAATTATCAATATTTAGAGGTGTTAGGGGTTTGGTTAAGTTAGGTTTAGGGTTTAGGTATTTACTATAATGCGTTCTGCGCGGCCTAATTTCCATAATTCTTTGTCATAGTTTCCATAATTTTGTTTCTAAACTATTATATTTTCATCATTTTTGATAAATTTTATTAGGATTAAACTAACATCACTTCTTGGGTGTGTTCCCTTTAACAGACAAGTACCGAAAACTTCCTAAGAAAATGGCCATATTTGGCAATAAATCGTCCTAAGATAGGTCCAGGGAACAAAAAAAAGTTTCTATTTTGATGTCTTTGATATTTAAAAAAAAATTAATGTTTAGCTTCGCTCACTATTTTTAGCTCAGGTGGATCAAATCATGGTTTAAATTCCACCAGGACCCTTTTTAAGGTATTTTTTTTTCAGGAGTAGGGGAGGGATTTCAAGGATTTGACATTTTCAGCCAATATATTTAAATTTATGAGGATATTATTTCTTCTAAAAAATAGTTTACTGTCTCATTCTTAGAATTTTATTTTTGTCAAGTTTTGACAATGTCTGTCTATTATCGTAACATCCATAACATTACAAAAATGGTTGGCAGCAGGGGTGTAAATCCGTTAAAATCACAAGGGTAAGGGCAAAGTTGGAGCTAAGTTTCGTGAGCAAAGCGGAAATAACCAGTCAAGTGAAAACTGAAAATTGAGCCCTATAGTATATATAGTATATATACTATAGTATATATATAGTATATGCCTATAAGGCAAAAGTATATTAAAGAAAACTATGGACACTTGAATTATGTGGGCCTGTCTTAGCTTCGACAAGGTTTCTGAAGACACTACATTTCAGCTGAGGAAGGGGACTGGGGCCTAGGGGAGTCTCCCGCATGCCTCGTAGCAAATTACACTTCTGCTTGCCAAGGAGATCTTAATGGGAATTAGTTATCATAATACATTGTAGATTATGTCTAAAAATACTCACCATTTTCACGAGAGGGCCCTTAGACCTAGGGCTTCTCAGCGAAATCTTATGACGGTTATGTTTTACCATAGTTTCCCAATTTCTTATATAATAACCTCTTTTATATAGTTTGGTACCGATCGGTTATATAATAGATACTATACAATTTTTATCGTGAATGATGCGAGCATGACACAAAAAACTGGTCAAGCAATTTCTTTATACCACATAATTAGCATTGGTTTGGTTGCGAAATAAATTGAGTTTGTATTTTGCTTTGGTTTGGTTTATGCAAATAAATTTGGGCTATATATTTGCACATTAGGCGTGAGGGGGGGGGGGGGGGTAAAGCATAGCATATATCAAATATAGCAATGGTTAGTTAACTTATTTAATATATGCTATGCTTTACCTGTATGCTTTAACGCTGTGTCGCAGTGGCGACAATTTACAAAAATTTGGTGGAAGTAGGAGATAGGGAGAAATTTGTTTTTTAGAATGTAGGGGGGCCAAATTTGTCATTTTTCAATTTTTTACAATGAAAATAAAAGAGAATTGAATTTTCAGTGAAAATACTTCAAACAGGGAGGGGGAATCTAGGAGAGGACAAATGCGATCTTCTATCCTCCCACCAAATTGATCCCACTGGGTCAATGTAATTGAAAAACGTCCAGACTCAAATTCAATCTTAACTAAAAGCCAAATTATAAACAATAGAGACTCACCAAATTGGGCTATAGTTGAACCAACAAAATACGTCACAAAAGCAAATGTTAAAGTTATCCTTTTCATAGCCTGGAAAGCAAAAGAAAGCAGTAAGTTTTCCGTATAATATATATTATATAAGTATACTTATAATATATAAGTTTTTAACAAAAGGCTCGGGTAAGAGATTTGAGTTTCCTGATCATTCATATATTATTGTTGCCTAGTGTCACCAATCGGTTTCATTCCTTAGGTCTCTGTTCTCGCTGCTACCTCTCTTTCATTCCTTTGTCTTTCTATTCTTTTCTTTCATCACTAATAATACCCAGTTTCAACAGAAAATTCATCCTCTCCCTCCTCCCCCAACAAAGCTAAAGGGTGAACGTCAAATTTTAACTTTTATCTACAGGTTTCCATAGGTTTTACCTGTTGTTTGTTTTTTAATCGTTTAAAAAGCAGCATTTTTTGTATATTTTTTTGTTTTTGATTTATAATCTTGATATGTATTGCGGCCATTTTAAACCATCAAAGTTTTGAATTCTGTAATATTACCTTTGCCAAAAATAGGAAAAACGAATTGCCGAAGTAATTTGAAAAAGTTATCGACAAAAAATGCCAGACCTGTTTGGGTGTTGTACCATAAGACCGAATATGGACTTCTCAGGGTTGACTACTCTTGGTCGATTAAACTGAGTCATCAACAGACGAGACAAAATAAATGCATTTTTCAGGACCTTAATTATAAATAAAATTCGCCTAGCCATTGCTGTTTTTCTGCACTATATTAAATAAACAAATCTGAAGAATTTTTTCGGCAACACTTGCATAAAATTGTGCGCAAAAACAAATTGCATTTTTAATTTTAAATACTAGAGCATATGCAATAGTGTCAACAACAATATTATCTGTGCCTTTTATTTCATCAACAGTATAAATATAAACAAAATCTTCTAAAAAAACATGATTACAAAATGAGTGCCTTTAGATCCTGAACTACGGTAGTTGGTTGTAATTGTAGTCTAGTCGACTTTCAAGTCAATCGTAGATGTGACAAGGTCTGAAAGTCAAAATTGGAGTCCAGCTCCAAACAAAATTTTCAGAGAATATTTAAATGGAGTCCTTTTAAAATACTCTAAGGCCATCTTTGTAAAAAATTATAAGATCTATTAACGAAATTCCCAAAATAATTAAGTGACTACGCACTGACTCCACTTTGTGAAAGGGTTGCAAAGTCCCCTAGAGTTCGGAAATGAAACTACGAAAAAGCCATAAATTGCATAGTATGAAAAAAAAATGCGATTTCAGTTTCTCTTGTAATTTGCCTGTTATTTATATATTTAAATTTTCCCTAAGATCCCACCCTTTCCAAAAATCATTTATTCGGCGTACCTAGTTGGCATGAGCCCCTACACTTTGGAAGACCATGTGTTTCCAATAAACGCAAAATATTGTAGCATTCGGGGTGAATTTTATGCTCATTTAAAAAAAAAACCTTTTTAAACCCCCTCCCTTATTCCTGAATATTTTTATCTCATGCTTTCCCCTGAAAACACAAACATAAGTATGAGCAAAAGGGGCAAACAGTTTTTTCAAACTACGGAAAACAAATTTTTATGTTAACTGCATTTTTAAAAAATTCCTATTTTAACATTATCTTTTACACTTAGCGAGCGGATTCCGGACCCCAAATCCTATTAGAACACCAACAAGTCACGATGAGCCGTTGCCCACCTTCTCCTGTAGAATTTAGACAACAAGTCACTAGGATCTGGAATAGAGGTGTAGCTCATGTATTTTTATTAGGGGGCCAAGAGGCTTCAATATCCGGATAGTCAAGGGGCATAGCTGTATAATAGTTTTGTTTCTCGAAATTATTCTGGGGGCAAACCCCCTCGGGCCCCCCGCCCATGGTATCGAATTATTTATTTCCTGGCTAGTAAAATATTATATATCACGAGCCAAACTTATTTTTATCAGTCAAAGTTCTTATATTAAGTAGCCTACTTGGTTCCAAGGATAAAAGTAGGGAAATTTAAAGGTATATGAACTCCTATTTTATCATATCATCAATAAATCAAAACATATGATGAATATAAAAGATTCATTTTTGCCATTTCATTCTAACACAATAGGATATAATTATACATTTAACCTTGTGCTGTACACAGAACTGGTCGAGGGATTACCCACTCTCCGACACTTTTACACATTGGAGCGCAACTTAATCAGCCATGCGTGGCAAAATCCCCATCGTTTGTTCGCATACTTTCACAACGTGGAGTCTTTTCACGTCACGCGTGGTACATATCCACACGGGTGGCATGTGCCACATGGAGTATACGATTTTTGAGAGTGGCCACCCCTTAAAACTGTCCAATTGAAATTTTGTGACTATTAATGATTTATTAAGGAACAGACATTGAAGTGGGAAAAAGCGATAGATGAGATAATAATGATTGTCAATTTTAAGTTCAGCCATTATTGCCGAGATTCAAGCTGTATTTGACATGGAAATAAGAATATATCGCAATTAAAAGTGGCTACAGAACAATTTTAAGACCATAAGTGCTAAATGTTAATATTAAGTGAAGTAATAAAGAATAAAAAAAAATCAACCTGGGCTTTACTTTGACGCGAGCGAGGGGTTGTCGGCCGAAGAAATTATGTACCCCAGGCGGTACATACCAGTGCTGCAAAATTTGCCTCATATGACACAGTTTAGATCATTAGTCACACGAAAAGCTGTCGTTTTGTTAAAAGCATACCGCGCATGGCAGAACAAGTGCTACTCAAGATGCACACCAGATGGTGGAAAGCGGGCCACCTCTTGGGCATATAGCCGATTTCTGTTTTTGGGTTTTCTACTTTGTTACGTTTTCTTAAAATGTAATCCTTTTAACTTATCTATTTTAAGACGTTTACGGACGCATAATAGAAGTATTTAGTTTATATTTTTGTTCGTATTTCTCATCTTACTCCTTATTTTAATTCAATTTCAGTTTAATATAGCTAAAATAGTTCATTTTTTTCTGTTTCTATTAACTTAATTGAACAAACAAACACAAAGTAGAAACAATAGGGAAATTCTTTTCCAGACAGTGGAAATCAACTCAGTGGATATTTCGGCCCTATGTCCAAGGGCCATCCTCAGTACAACACGAGAAACAAAAAAATATATACATAATACATTAAAATTTGAGAATTAAAAACTAATAATGCTATTTTTAAAAACTTTTTAAAAACAGCCCTAGCATCCTTGCTTCAACAAAGTTCAACCAGGACTCCTGGTTTTAATGTAAGTTTCTATTCATATATATATATATATATATATATATATATATATATATATATATATATATATATATATATATATATATATATACGCCGTAGGATATAGAACCGAAATATCCACTGAATTGATTTCCACTGTCTTGAAAAGAATTTCCCTATTATGTCTACTTTGTGTTTGTTTGTTGTGGAAAGACAGCGTGGTCTTCGTCGCTATTTTCGTCTAACTTAATTGAAAGACAATGTAGTCTAAGAAATTATTTACTTACCACCTCCCGTACTCATTAATTAATCTAAATACCTTGCACAGTGCAGTGCAGTGCATACGGTGACAGCACAGTCTAAGAGATTATTTCCTTGGTACCTCATTGGTAACACATTGCAGCGACAGTGCAGTCCAAGAAATTGTTTGCTTGATTCCTCCAGTATTCATGAATCAATTCAAATATCCGCACAAAGGAGAAAAAGAGAACATTCACACCATGATTATCCAGTGACCCCTCCACGCCCGAAAAAAAATAAGAAATCGTGACAAAATATACATTTTAAATATTTTAAAATTCCCCTAAGTAGGTCTCTTGTGCCTCCTCCTTTCCCCCAAGGGCTTGAGATTCTTGCAGCTGTTATAATCAACTTGCATCAACTCGTCATCTCGGAAGAATCTCCTTTTTGGGTAAAAGTCTCATCAACAAGTTTTTACAGCATAAAAATTTTATTGATGTGTGTGAACAGGGTCTCCCCTAGGAGGGGGAGTGATTAAGAATAGAACAACGAGGTGTACATTACAAATTTTTTTTTAAATAATGTTATTCAAAGAAACACTTTCGTTATTAAAAATGTTTTTGAACTATCTTTCATGCCTAAGAGCTTATTGCGCCATACCTACACCGTACCCAGGGGGAGGGGAGTTATGGGGCTTGAGCCTCTTTTCCCGAAGTTTCTGCCTGGCTTGTAAAAACAACAAAATATGCATATAAATAAATTTTAGATCCGTTTTTAAGTTTTGTTTATACCTCTCCCCTCCCCACCCGAAAAATAATACCCCAAAGCAAAAGATCATTTGGTTTTTCCATTAAATTTTGTCTTCTTTTCGTAATGCAGATGTAAGGTTATCACTTGGGGAACAATTTTTTTTTAGGTTTAAGGTGCTTTTCCTCAGTGTTGTACAACAGCTTACATTTATTAAGGGGGTGATTAAGTGAACTGATGGAACTCGAAAATCCCATGTTAAATTGAAAATTTATATTTAAAAAGTACTCAAGTATTCATTGGCGGAAGATGCCGCTTTTAATATCAGGCCATAGCTTCTTGAAGATACTACAAAATGTTTGAAAGGATTTTGTTCTATTTCCTCTAATTGCTTAGAAATCTTAGAAAATGTCTAGGGATTTTTCACAAGTGTACTCTATGAAGGATATTGCTTTTGGAACAAAATTGGTACTATCATGTGCAGAAGACAATAACCTATAAGATGATTGGAACCATTTTTTGATGTATTTTCCTGTTTTCTAACAGTCCCCTAGAATATTTTCAGCTACCTGAAATTTTTACAAGTCGGTTGCCATAAAGAATCGTTTCAGATCGCCGATAATAACCCCTAGAGACGAAAATGACAAGCTGGATTAATCAGCTGCTTGTTAATAGTGTGAAATTTTCATAAATTATTTCAATGCAATGAAGAAACATAGAAATGAGAAATAGTCAGGAGCCTTCAGGAAAGTTATGCACACAAAGCCGAAATCATGGGGAAAATTAAATCAAAGCGAGGTATGGAACTGCGAAACTGCGAGAAATTTGGGGATAGGCTAGTGGATAAAGAACCGAAAAGAGTCTAAGGCGGACTATTGCATGGAAGTTGGAAAGAATGGACTGGTCAACCCCAAACGAGGCCACGACTACTTTTACCAAGTACAATCAGTCAGCTTGAATGTGCTCAGCTATATACTTGCTTTTTCATGATTTTTACCCAGAAAGACTTCTACATTGAAAAGATAGACCGCAATCCAGGCTTTTGGACCGAAAAGATTTTTCCCAAGCTGAAAGGATTTTTCATTGATGCTTTGATCCCAAAGTTCCACAGGGGGTTCCAATACAAGAGCCGTACTTATAAGATTAATCGTCTAGTACCGGTAACAGGAAAATTCATTTTCCTTACATTCTATCCTTCTTTGTAGTTACATACTTAATTGTATTGTCATTTGAAATAAAATACCTTTGTTTATATTGCTTGTCCTCCAACTTTATCAAACAGTTCGTAGTAACGAACTGTAGTAAAGAGCGACCCGGCTCAATAGTAACCGAAACTCTAAAAAATGGAATTTTGGTACCAATAGCTACATCAAAAGAATCGCATTTTAATGCTGATTTTAAATATATTAAATAAAAAAACAAGTTTTTTCAACTGAAAGTAAGGAGCGACATTAAAACTTAAAACGAACAGAAATTACTTCGTATATAAAAGGGGCTGCTTCTTCATCAACGCCCCGCTCTTTACGCTAAAGTTTGACTCTTTCTCCCAACTCTTCTTTTTAAAACAGTAAAAAACTTTAGCGTAAAGAGCGGGGCGTTGATGAGGAAGCAGCCCCTTTTATATACGAAGTAATTTGTGTCCGTTTTAAGTTTTAATGTCGCTCCTTACTTTCAGTTGAAAAAACTTGTTTTTTTATTTAATTTCTGAATGTTTTTGAATAAATGCATGTTTTGATTTTGGCTCTCCGCAGAGTAATAATTGAAACAAAATTTGAATTTTTTTTTTTTTTTTTTTTTTTGCTGAATGGCTTACTCATAATTTTGATCGAATGATTTTGGGAAAAAAGAGCGGGGGAGGAAGCCTAGTTGCCCTCCAATTTTTTGGTTAATAAAAAAAGGCAACTAGAAATTTAATTTATTACGAATGGTTTTATAAGTAAAAGATATACGTAACTTATAAACTAGCTTACGTGAAGAATTTTTTATTCTCATATTTTTATTACACATATGAGAGGGTTCACCCCGTCGTCAGTACCTCTCTCTTTACACTAAATCTTAAATTTTGGCCCAATTAATTAAGAATGACCCCTGAATCACAAAAGCCGTAGAATAAATAGTTGACATTACTAAAAATACTTTAGCGTAAAGAGCGAGGTATTAGGAGGAGGTGAGCCCCTCATATGGGTAATAATTTCTGTTCGTTTTAAGTTTTGATGCTGCTCCTTACTTCCAGCTGAAAAAAAACTTTTTCATATATATTTTTTCATTGTTTTTTTTTAATAATGTTAGTAAATCCTGCGCTCCCTTCATGGAAATTTTCTTCCCCCATGACCAAGTCCTCGATGGAAAGTTCCCCCAGTATATCCCCCTCTTTTCGACCCCTCTCCCCGACCAAAAAATTCTCCTGAAAACACCTGTACACTTCCCAATAACCATTACTATATGTAAGCACTGGTCAAAGTTTTTAACTTGTAACCCCTCCCACGGAGACTATGGAGGAGTAAGTCGTCTCCAAAGACATAGTTATAAGGTTTTTCGACTACGTTGAATAAAATGGCTATCTCAGAATTTTGATCCGTTGACTTTGGGAAAATAATTAGCGTGGGAGGGGGCCTAGGTGCCCTCCAATTTTTTTCGTCGCTTAAAAAGGGCACTAGAACTTTTTATTTCCGTTTGAATGAGCCCTCTCGCAACATTCTAGGACAATTTGGTGGATACGATCACCCCTGGAAAAAAAACAAAAACAAAAAAAAAACAAAACAAATAAACACGCATCCGTGATCTGCCTAAAAGTCATAGAACACTACTGTAGAAATTTCAAGCTCCTATCTGCAAAATGTGGAATTTTGTATTTTTTGTCAGAAGGCAGATCACAGATGCGTGTTTATTTGTTGTTTTTTTTTCAGGGGTGATCGTATCAACCCAGTGGCCCTAGAATGCTGCAAAAGGGCTCATTCTAACGGAAATGAAAAGTTCTAGTGCCTTTTTTAAGTGACCAAAATCTCGGAGGGCACCTAGGCCCCCGTCCCACGCTAATTATTTTTCCAAAGTAACCGGATCAAAATTCTGAGATAGCCATTTTATTCAGCGTAGTCGGAAATCCTTATAACTAAATCCTTATAAGTGTACAGACGTCTTCAGGGGCGTTTTCATTTGGTCTGGGGCAGGGTTGAGAAGAGAGGGATATGCTGGGGAAACTTTTCATGGAGGAAGAAAATTTCCATGAAGGGAGCGCAGGATTTCCTACTATTATTAAAAAAAAAACAATGAAAAAATAAATATGACAAAGTTTTTTCAACTGAAAGTGAGGAGCAGCATTAAAACTTAAAAGGAACAGAAATTATTACGCATATGAGGGGCTCACCTCCTCCTAATACCTCGCTCTCTACGCTAAAGTATTTTTAGAATTTCAACTATTTATTCTACGGCTTTTATAATTCAGGGGTCATTCTTAAGAAATCGGGACAAAATTTAAGCTCTAGTGTGAAGAGGGAGGTACTGTTGAGGGGGTGAGCCCCCCTCATATATGTAATAAAAATGTGAGAATACAGAAGTTCCTTACGTAAGCTAATTTGTAAGTTACGTATGTCTTTAACTAGTAAAATTTATTTTTACTAATAATTTTACTAATAAAAAAATTCGTAAGAAATTAAAAGTTCTAGTTGCCTTTTCAGGTAACCAAATAATCGGAGAGCAACTATACCTCCTTCCTCGCTCCTATTTTTTTCTCAAAATCGTTTGGTCAAAACTATGAGAAACCCATTTAGCCAAAAAAATAAATACCCAAATTTCGTTTTAATTATTCATCTGTGGAGAGCATAAATCAAAACATGCATTGATTAAAAAACGTTAAGAAATTAAATTAAATAAAAACAAGTGTTTTTAACTGAAAGTAAGGAGTGACATTAAAACATAAAACGAACAGAAATTACTTCATATATGAAAGCGGCTGTCTCCTCATCAATGCCCCGGTCTTCACGCTAAAGTCTGACTCTTCCTCTTAACTCTATTTTTTAAAACAGTAAAAAACTTCAGCGTAAAGAGCGGGGCGTTCATGAGGAAGCAGTCCCTTTTATATACGAAGTAATTTCTGTTCGTCTTAAGTTTTAATGTCACTCCTTACTTTCAGTTTTTTTTTTTTTTTTATTTAATTTGTAAGAAAACTTTGGTTTTCTAAGAATCCTCGAAGAAAGCTTTCAACTAAGTTCGCTGTTTAGTTTCGAATTAATGAAATGAGGTATTTTAAATAGCCTATCCCTAAGAAATAAAGTGGAAAAAACAATAAATTTTAAAATGCATTCCATGCATGCCGTCACAGTTGCATATACATGGGCATTTTGTACTTGAGAATGATAGTGCTCTTTTGCTCATTTTCTAATCTCCCTTGGTCGGTAACCAAGCTTTGCAAGACACCGTCAAATATATTATTATTTCTCGGCTGAAGCATCTCACCAAAGGAAGCTGTCAATCAAAACCTTTGACAAGACTTGATAATTGGTGCTATTTGAAGTTTTGACAATCGACGATCTCTAGAGAATTAAAAGACAGAAGGGTAACCTTACTTCAATTCTGAAGCTCGATGTTTTCAAGTTCACTTAATCACGGCCTTAAAGTTAAATTTGCTCGATTTTGGACATGATTTTTTAGCTAATGGATTGGTTATACTGTTTTTTCCTAGGTTATTGGATGGATGAGTAGATCTTCTTTAAGTGCTCATTTATCCCATTTACTAAATTAGGAAACAAACTAATTTTATCAGCAAATGAGATCTTATAGACAGAAAATGAAATAAACCCGAACAGATTTTATAAAGGAATAATTGCAAAAAAAAATAAACTAATGATTGAGATGTATAGGTGAAGGAAAATAGTGAAGACTTTCGCATATATTTGACAACATAATGGAGAAAATTTCTGAACAGTTATATAGTCACCTTGGCAATAGATATATAACTAGGGAGGGGGTCTACAAGACATGCATTAAAAGAATCCCAAAATATATTAAAAGAATTTTCAACATTTTGTATGAATTAATTTATTTTAGGGGTACCATTTCAGTGGTTGGCTCTTCTAGAAGGACACGCAATAAAATTGTTAAAACTACTTTTAAGAATTCTAAAATACTTGCTTATCTTATTCCTAAGAGTGCATCAAATTACTTCCTCCTCCCCCCTCTAATGGTTAACTATATAGTAGAGCTTAAATATTCTCTATAAATTTTCGCATCACTTGATGCAGTTGATATCGCTTATTTGTCGTTAACTTAAATATAAGATAGAAGTGACATACGGAAAATGAATTACGGATACACAATCTAGAGTATATATTTGACCATTAAGAGGGGTCCATCATCACTAAATCTGTATCATTTTAGAGTGTTCAAACGTCAAAGGGGAGGATGGAGGACTTGTCGAAACAAAAAAAAGAACTCGCGTCATAAAAAAATACGATCGCACTGTGGATGGGCTCAAAACCTTGCGCCTGTATTACCGTTTGTACTTTGAAGATTCGTACGGGTTGCCCCCCCCCTCCAAATTTCTAGACAAAACTGAAATTTTACCTCTGGTACGGAACAGACAAAGATTGGGTATGGACCAAATAGCCTACCTTGTGGTCGAAGCCTCCTAAGTATCCACAACAGTCTAACGCTAGTTAATTTCTGGTTTAGTGAAGTTGCATCAAACCAGTTAGAATTTTTATAAAGGTACATCTCTAAGAGATACCTAATAGCTAGCCAATAATCGTTTAGATCGCCGATGACGTCAGACGTCCCAAATATGCGAAAAAATTACGTAATGAGCTATGCACTTTTTTAATGACGCATTCCGTGAATATTATTTGCTGGTTTACATAATAAATTATGATTTGCTTCTTTGAAACGTGGAAAATTTGTTTAGTGTTAATTTTCTGCTGAAGTCTTAACATTTTAAGAAGAAGATGCTTTGTTTGTACTATCGTGCTACATCAAATAGAAACAGTTAGATCAACATGTTGGTATTATCTAAAGCAGCCTTTCTCATTTCCTGACGTTTCTTGGGAAAAGTCAGGAAATTGTTCCCAGGAAACGTTGGGAAACGTCATTATGTCCCAGGAAACCTGACTGTACCACCAATGTTTTTTTACTTGAGGGGCAGGTAAGGAAGGCGGATTTCTGAATAAGGTTTTTAAATAAAATAGTTGATTTTTTTTTATATAATTTTTTTTCATATTCCAAGAAATTTGGCAGGGTTCAGATTTCATGAAGAGAAGGGCAGTATCTTAAGTTTTTTATTCAAAAGGTAAACAGTTATAATTCTCTCACTGTCGGCATGTTTGATCAGGTTAATGTGTTTTAGGGGAGTCAAACGTACAAATGACGAAAAGGGTGGATCATGTTGTCGGAAGTAACTTTAAGGCCCGGAAATGGATAAATTCAAGAACTCTATCTTGCTGCTATACAAAAAGCAGCCCTGTGCAGCAGGGCTTAGAGCCTCTCTCCCCAGCTAATCATAAAAATTTCTTACGCTCCCCGTTCAATTTTCAGATCTATTTTTTTTTGGAACCCTCCTCCAAAGAAATTCCTGTGTCGGAATCTACCAATGAGTATTATGCAAAGGCTCAATTTTTAACTTGATGAATGTATACACAGTTTCGTTAAAAGAAAGATTCTGAAGCCGAAATGTTTCAAAATAAGACATTATTACACCGCAGCAAGTGAGCTGCAGCACACTGCAGCTTACTGCAGTGTGCTGTGTTAGTGCTGCGGTATACTGTATAAGCTGCAGTACACTGCAGCACTGTGCTATTACACTGCAGCAAGTAAGAAATGAAACAGACACATATACTAAACAAGGTAGGTAGACTTTGAAATAGATGCAAGTTAGTAAGCAGCAAACCTTAGACCTCATTGGGGGAGGGGTAAGGGCGGGCAGTTGCCCCATCAATAATTTGGAAAACATTATAATTTATCAAGTAAACCTAAAAATCATAATTGGCGAGAAACCGGTTTATGTGTTGTCAGGTTCTTTTTTCTTGTGGAAACATTGGACTTAAGAGATGTTTCAAAATAAGACATTATTACACCGCAGCAAGTGAGCTGCAGCACACTGCAGCTTACTGCAATGTGCTGTGTAAGTGCTGCGGTATACTATGCAAGCTGCAGTACACTGCAGCACTGCGCTATTACACTGCAGCAAGTGATAAATAAAACAGACACATATACTTAACAATTTTCTTTATAAGGTAGGTAGACTTTGAAATAGATGCAAGTTAGTAAGCAGCAAACCCTAGACCTCATTGGGGGAGGAGTAAGGGCGGGCTTGCCCCATCAATAATTTGGAAAACATTATAATTTAACAAGTAAACCTAAAAATCATAATTGGTGAGAAACCGGTTTATGTGTTGTCAGGTTCTTTTTTCTTGTGGAAACATTGGACTTAAGAGATATATCCTATTTTTTAAATTAACATCAATACGGGACAAAATCATAATAGCGCTAGTTCTGTTTGAAGTTTGATAGTCTACGGAAAGTGTGCTAAAATTTGTAGGCGCAACGTACATGGGATGGGACTTAAGGGCATACCAACACCTAGTTGGTGGGGGCGCTTCGCGCCCCCCCAAGCTCCCCCGCACGCGTAAGTCGTTACGCGGCATATTAGTTGCGCGCCATTGTAGTTGTGTCCCTATGTCCCACCTGTGAATATATATATATATATATATATATATATATATATATATATATATATATATATATATTCACAGGTGGGACATATATATGTATATATATATATATATATATATATATATATATATATATATATATATATATATATATATATATATATATATATATATATATATGTTTTTAACTACGTAAAACTTACGAATATACAACATTCTTTGCTGTCCCATTGTCTGTGCATATAAATAGATTGTCAGGTTTACCGACTCTTGAACATGCAACATATAATGGTCCATGGGAAAACAATCCGTATTCAGATCTATACCTCATGATTCTAATGATTGCCCTTGAGCTTTGTTGATGGTGATTGCTAATCGAATATTACCTATGTTGCCGTCGTCATTTATATATCCCCCTGTGCCCCCGGGTTCCCCGGTGTAGTTGTGTCCCTGTGTCGCGGTCGTCATTTATATTCCCTGTGTCCTGGTCGTCATTAGTGTCCCGGTGTCCCAGTCTGTGATTTCTCTTTGAGTGTCCCGGGCGTCATTTATATTCCTTGTGTCCCGGTCGTCATTTGTGTCCCGGTGTCCCGGTCTGTATGTACATTCGTTTTTGAATTGGTCTTTTTTTTTATTTTTTTACCTTTTTTTAGTTTTTTTAGTTATACCTCATGATTCTAATGATTGCCCTTGAGCTTTGTTGATGGTTATTGCTAATCGAACATTCCCTGTGTCCCCGTCGTCATTTATATATCCCCCTGTGCCCCCCGGCGTTCCCGTTGTAGTTGTGTCCCTGTGGCCCGGTCGTCATTTATATTCCCTGTGTCCCGGTCGTCATTTGTATCCCGGTGTCCTGGTCTGTATATACATTCGTTTTTGAAATGGTATATGATGAAATAAATTTTTGTATTTTTCCCCTTTTTTTCTTTTTAGTTTTTTTTTGGTTTTTACTTTGTTTTAAGTTTTTTTAGTTTTTTTCTTTTTTCTTTTTTTTTATTTTGTTTTGTTTTTCTCCTTTATTTTTCATTTTTTTCCTTTTTTTCTCTTTTTTATTTTTTTTATTTTTTTTATTAGTTTTTTTCTTTTTAGTTTTTTTTGTAGTTTTTACCTTTTTTTTAGTTTTTTTAGTTTTTTTTACTTATGTCCTGGTCGTCATTTATACTCCCTGTGTCCCGGTCGTCGTCAGTCGAAAACATGACGTCAGTCGACACACAAACATGACGTCACTCGACAGACACACACACACACAGACAACTTATTTTTATATTTATAGATATATATAATAGAAGATAGAATTATAATATAGGAATTATATATTATATAAGAATTAAATTATAAAGAATTCTATATATCTTGAAGAAAAATTAGAAAGTCAGATTTTCATGAAAATGCAATATGCAGTTATGCAGTTTATGGTAGTTGCGGGTGCCAAATAAGAAAAGTAACTTAGGCGGAAAATTTGAAGAAAAGAAGCTTAACATACGACACGTGGCACTTAACGGGTTAAAAGGATGTAGCTTTTATTTGACGGTGTAGTTATCTGTGGGATTCAACAGGTAATTAGATTTTGAGTTATTAAACACTAAAACAATTGTCGAATTCAACTAACTAGTTTTGTTTATCTGTTTCCACAGTTCAAAGTGGCAACACTGACTAAATATTGTACCACCCTGGAAATTTCTTAATTTGAGAGAACCAAAAATTTAAATATATATGTTACCGTGAATGTCAGCAAATTGGTGAATGTCGACATTCACCAGTGAATGTCTGAGATACCTTTTTTTCTCCTTTGATTTATTCACCGTTGCCAGTCAACATTTTCCATTTAATGCAAGGTTTGATGATGACAGGTTAAGTTAGAATAGATTAGGTTTGGTTGGGTTAGGCTTTTAACCCATTTCTGATGATTTAAAACCAAATTTAACCTAACCTAATCGAACCTAAGTTAACCTAAACTAACATAATCTAACCTAACCTAACTTTTACCATCATAGCTTGCATAAGAATGAAAAAGCCGATTCGCAAAGCTAATTGAATCCAACCAAAGAAAAAGGAATTTCGAACATCCACTGGTGAATGTCAACATTAACCAGATTTCGGACATTCCACCGGTGAATGTCAACATTAACCAGATTTCGGACATTCACGGTAACACACAGACACGCATATATATATATATATATATATATATATATATATATATATATATATATATATATATATATATATATATATATATATATATATATATATATATATATATATATATATATAAATATATATATATGTATATATATATATATATATATTATATATATATATATATATATATATATATATATATATATATATATATATATATATATATATATATATATACATATCCAACACGGAGTGTTGTAGTGACAATATTAGGTACTCCGTCAATGTTATGGCTTTGAGACTAAGCTCTCGAACACAAGTTTATTGATTAATTTCCCCCCTCACCTTTTCTCTCACTCTCTCTGACATACTTTATAGCTTGCTGTTGACCCCCATGACATTATCTATCCCTCTTCTTTCTCCTTCGTTCTCTTGCTCTTAATCATTTTCATTCATTACAGAAAATACTAGCCTTTGCCAAATTTTATAATTTGTAAAATCACAAATACTCTTGCTTGCAAGGGCGCTACACGCAATTTGACTTATACAGAAGAGTGGCGCCAATTCAAAAAACCAAAGGGGGCAGGACACAGACTTTTTATGAAGATATATAGCAAAGTATTTTTTTTTTTTTTAATCTGGTTCGGGACATTTTTTTTTATTTTTTTATTGAAAGTATCAAAATGGACATTCTTCAAGATCCCCTCAGAATTGGCGCCATGTTTAGTATAGAATAAAATTCACTTCACGCATTCGGAGTAAGAAAAAACTAACAAAACATATAACTCATATATTTTTTAAAACATACAAACATTCAAAAAATATTTTTAACATTATTTTGCTTCTAATAGCGCGCTTTAAGAACGATTTCATACGGCTTTGGAGCCAGGACTAAGACATTTGGATTAATGGGTTCAAAACAGGCCGTATCTCCGTCCTTCAAAGAAAATGTAAAGACCTGAAGTAAATGTGTAATGAAAAGGAATAGCTCCATTCTTGCCAAACTTTCCCCAATGCATATTCTCTTCCCTGTTCCAAAGGGCATAAATGCATCCGGTACCTTCCTTCCATTCAAGAAGTGCTCAGGATAGAATTCATTCGGTTTCTCCCAAACTGATGGATCTCGCATAGCTCTAGCTATGTTAGCAAATAATAAAGTACCTTTTTTGAAGTCATACCCGTAGAATAGCTTATCGTCGGTGACTTTGTGGGTTATTACTGGGGCCATTGATATAAATCTAAGAGCTTCTTGAATACAAGCTTCCACATATTTTAGATTATGTTTGTCAGTTAAGCCTGGTTTTCGCTCCTGGCCTACGTGTGCATCAACCTCATCCTGTATTTTCTTCTGAATATCCGGGTGAGCTGCCATTAAGAGGAAGAACCAACCTAAGAACGTGGATGTTGTGTCAGCACCTGTCAAAAACAGGTCCATCAGGACAATTTTCAATTGCAATAGTCCTTGTTTTCCATGGAAAGGAGAGCCTTCGCCGCTTTCTTTTATCTGCTTCAAAAATAAACCTACAAAATCTTCTGACTCATATTCTAAGTGTCTGTTGATGGTTTCGTTGAATAAGTCCTTCATATGCTTTGCAGCTAAGTACCTAAGCTCTGCTTGGCGTTTCAACGGTGGTAAATGGCGCAAATATGGGAATAAATGACGAACACATGCCACTCCACCGGTCTGCATACACATGAACACTTCGTCCAATACCTCATGCACTCGATTATCTGTGTTAGAAAAACGTTCTCCCGTTGTGATTGTCCACAATGCATTCACAACTGGTACACTAAACTTGTTTCTGATATCTGTAGGCACCCCAATGAACTTTTTGAAATCATCTTCAATAATTTTGATCTCTGAAATTATTGTATCTTCTAGGGTTGACTTGCCAAGTCCTAATTGTCTTAATTGTTTGAAGGTAAAACGACGAATCTCTTCATACTCAGGTCCTTCAGCAAAAAGGATTCCGTTATTTCCCTCACAAAGAGCGTCACAAAAATGGAATTTCGGGCGACCGTTCATAACATCGTCTTTGTATGCGTCGCGAATTATTTTATAATCATTTAGCACAATGGCGTCAAATACTCCTATTTGAAGCGATATTATATCCCCGTATTTTTTGCCAAGCCTTTCAAATGTTTGAACTAAGTTTCTTGACATGTAAGGTATAGTCCCGATGATGGGTAACGGAGGTGGTCCTGAAAAAAAAAAACGAGTCAGCTACTGCTTACAAAAAATTAAAACAATGATTATGAAGAAGTGTGATTAGAAAAAGAGCTGGTCTGGGCTTTGGGCTGGTGAAATTAGATGACTCCCTCCAGGAAGGACAGTCAATTCAAGTTACCTATATTGTGTCCATCTCTTAAATTTTTTTGGATCCTTATAGCCCTGCGTTTTGAATTGTAACACTTAAATACTTCAATATAAGACTAACAGGGGAAAGCAGAGTTGCCAATTATAAGATTCAAGCAACTCTTGTCTAAAGCGGCGTTTAGATGCGTGTCTAGTTAGACTCTTATACCCTTTATTCTGGAACACCTTAATAATAATTCGTGATTATGTAATTGCCAAATTCCCCTTTTCCTCTATTGCCGTTTTTATTCTTTTTTTATTTACTGCAATGTTTTTGTAATTTAATTGTTAAGTTTACTGATTTGCCCTTTATCTTTGATGATTTTGCTTTTTTAATTCCTTTTAATTTTAAGTGTTTGACTTAATGTACTATTTTGATTTTTTTTTCTTAGCTTTTAGTGACATATAAAGCGAATTCGGCTCTTTAGAGCTTGTGATAGTCTTTTGCAAATAAATATTATCTTATCTTATCTTATGTCCAAACATTTGCCGGTCGAGACATCTATATCCTGCCGTTTTCCGTTCACATATAAAACTCGGTGCTTGGCTGCAACAAATTACAGCTGAGTATCCAGTTTTGGAGTCTAGAAATCTGTGGCTGTGGTTCAAATTCTTACCAATCAGGAGGCCTCTTTTGCACTACATTTATCATCAGTGCTTAAGAGTCACCTTCAAAAGCATGTCTGGCTGAACTTCAAAGCTTAAGTAAGTGGATAGCTGCTTAACATGTCTGGACATGCGAGTGGATTTGCATGTGAACGCCGCTTAGACCAAACCGAAAAAATAGGTTTCTGCAGTTCTTCACCAGTCAATAGGAAAAATTGGTTGCCAACGGCCACGAGTAGTTGATAATTATTGGAGTTAAGTCATCCACATTCAATTATTTATTGAAAGTAGAAAGTGATTAGATTTTATAGGTACTAGTTGGTACTAAGTTATGGGTACTAATATTTCGTGGTTTTCCTTCCCACGCTCCTGTCAGACGAGAAGCTGGGTCGGCCCAAGGTAGCTCAATGCGGCAATGAGTTGTTAAAAGGAATAGTAGTTATGCATTGCGGTTATTACAGTGCAGATCACACTTGTAGAAGCCACACGAGTGATTGGTGATTACTCGGATTCATTACATAGCCCTTTATTACTTTTTGAAACGTAATAACCAATTAAATACCAATGCCATTAGTAATGAGTAATTACAAACAATATTTATCATAGCACAATTGTGTGGGTCGACAAATTTGTGGATGGCTACAAAAGATATTCCAAGGCAAATCTTTACTACAATAAGGAGTAATATTAAGTAGCTAATGCAAACATAATAACATAAAATAAATTGTTTCTCCTTGACCTTTTGTTGGGTATAAGACTTCCACACATGCTTTTTGAGAGTTTATTTAACTAAGGGGGCTCCTACCTCAAGGGGCCTGTGGCAGCTGGGGTTGAACCCAGGCCCCATATTAACAATAAGAGTTGAATCCACTGCACTACCACAAGTCTAACTAAATGAATATTAAAGTGATATCAAATAATAGTTAAAATGAAATGAATATATTACACCAGGCGAAACCTTTAACTAAGATAGTGGAAACTGTCATTTTACTACAAGTTTTACCCTTTCTAATATATTTTCTTGTGGTTTCAATTGGGAGGAGGCCAGTTTTTCCGCTCCATAGGTTTTAAAAGCACCATTTTTGTTATTGCTTTTGAAAATGTTTTTTTCTTTGGTATTTTAATTGAAAAATTTAAAGAAAAAAACAGCACCACCCTCTAGATTTTCAAAATAAATGTTTGCGTCCCTGCTTACATTTCTGTGAATTGATGCTGCTACTGTCTACAAGCCAATACATTGTAGACCTTTTCGGCCCATTTTTGGGCGTAACAAACCAACGCAGTCAAAATTTCTTTAAAACTTATTTTTTGCAGAGGGGTCCACCTGGTATGAGTGTCATTTTAATACTGATTGAGGAGACGAAAAAAATGTCCCGTTTTTCCATTCCAAGTCATTTAGTATCTGGTCTGGAATAATAAAAAACATAAGAAGCCAAGTGCTTTAGCTGAATAAAAATTATTACTCGTCTCAAGATCGGAAATTTTTTTTTGTTGGCCCCTCAGGCTTATTTTTTCAGGTTTTTTCTGTGCACAAGGGCTCTCTTGACCAATAGCTCATGGATGTATGTTTCATGCTTTCAAGAAAAATGTCGGCTCTTTTATGGACGAGTATGTGGGAGGCATACAAATGTCCCCACACCCTCATATTCTTCCCAAATCAAAATGTTTTGAGTCCTCTTACCCTCCCAAAATAGAGTCTGAAAGTTGTAGTTGTGTCCTCCTATTCGTTCCTGGGACATTAAAGTTATATTTGTTTTGATAACCGGTATAAATCAGCTCATGATACTTTTTAGACTGAGAGATGCTGTGGACAAAGCTTTAAGAGAAGAACAATGCGGTTTTAGAAAAGGTAGAGGATATGTCGATCAAGTTTTCACACTTAGGTTAATAATTGAGAAGTCCCTTCGTTATCAAACACCTTTGGTCCTCAGTTTTATCGATTATAAGCAAGCGTTCGATTCTGTTGATAGAAGAACTTTAGCAAAGGTCTCATCTTTATATGGTATACCAGACAAATACATTAAAATAATTTGTGCTATGTACGAGAATAATACTGCTGCGATTAAGGTACGAAATGAGGTTAGCAACTGTTTTTGTATTAAATCAGGAGTTGAGCAGGGTTGTGTTTTATCCCCCTTTATATGGATCATTTTGATGGACTTCGTCTTAAGCAGCACAGGACAGGGAATTGGACATCATGGAATCAAATGGGGAGGAAGAACTCTTCTGGACCTAGAATATGCTGATGATTTAAGCAGATTAGATAAAAGTGTGAGCAGAATGAATGAGTTTTCAGAGGTTTTGCGAGTTCAGGGTGCTAGAATAGGTTTGAAAATTAATGTCAAGAAACTAAGTCACTAAGGCAGGGAATAAGTGAAGAAGAATAGGTGACGTTGGGTAACGAAAAGATTAATCAGGTGGGCAGCTTCGCTTACCTTAGTAGTATTATTAGTAAAGACGATGGGAGCAGTGAAGATGTTAAAAGTAGAATAGCTAAGGCTCAGTGTGATTTTTCAAAGTTAAAAAAAAGTTTGGAAGAATAGGAAGATAATTCTGCAAACCAAGATTAGAATATTGGAAGCTACAGTAATGACAGTGGTCAAATATGGCTCTGAAGCATGGGCGCTCCGAAAAGCGGACGAAAATTTACAAGACGTTTTCCAGAGAAACTGCCTACGGATTGTTCTGGGTACCCGACTGACTGACCGTATTTCAAACAGTAGGTTGTACGAAAAATGCGGTTCAATCCCGCTTTCTAGGGCTATAATGAAAGAAAGGTTGAGATGGCTAGGCCACGTTCTGTGGATGAAGGATGACAGATTACTGAAGATTGTCCTTTTTGGCCAACCGTCTGGGGCTACACGGAAAGCAGGTCGTCCTCGTCTGGGGTGGGAGGATGTCATAAATAAAGATTTAAAGGAAATTGGAACTTCGTGGGAAGGTGTAAAGAGGGAGGCCTTGAACAGATTAGGCTGAAGGAGGAGCGTGCGTAGCTGTGTTGGCCTCAGGCGGCTTAGTACTGCAGTGAGTTATTAGTAGTAGTAGTAGTAGGACACCAAATATCCTAGCATTATTTAAAGATCAATCAGAAATTAAATTTCTGAGCTATATTAAAAATTAAAACGAACAGAAATTATTACGGATATGAGGGGTTTCGCCCCCTCGTCAATATCTCGCTCTTTACGCTAAAGTATTTTTAGTCATTTAAAAAAAACGATTTATTCGAATTAAATGACCTTTGTGATTCAGGGATCATTCTCAAAGAACTGGAACAAAATTCAAACTTTAACGTGAAGAACGAGGCATTGACAGGGGGGCGAAACCTCTCTTATACGTAATAATAAAGCGACCCGGTTCAATAGTAACCGAAACTATAAAAAACGGAATTTTTATACCAATAGATACATAAAAAAATTGGATTTTTAGGATAATTTCAAATGTATAAGGTCTATCAAGTTTAGTCTTATCCATCAAAGGTGACGAGCCTGAAAAAATTATCTAATTTTCAAAAAGACGAAAATGACCCCTAAAAACCAAGGAATCCTAATGAAAATCAAACCATCAGATTCAGCGTACCTGAGAATCCTACTGTAGAAGTTTCAAGCTCATATCAGCAAAAATGTGGAATTTTGTCTGTTCTGCCAGAAGAAAAATGCGTGTTCGTTTTTTTGTTTTTTTTTTCCAAGGGTGGTCGTATCGACCCAGTGGTCCTAGAATATCATGAGAGGGCTCGTTCAGACGGAGATTAAAAGTTCTAGAGCAATTTTTAAGTGAACAAAGATTGGAGGGCAACTAGGCCCCATCCCATGCTCTTTGTTTTCCCAAAGCCACCTGATCAAATTTTAAGACAACCATTTTGTTCGGCATAGTCGAAAAATTTAATAGCTATGTCTTTAAGGATGACTTAATCCCCCACAGTCCCCAGGGGAAGGGCTGCAAATTGTGAAATTTGCTTATTGTTTTCATATAGTATAGGTTACTGCGAAGCATACCGACATTTTCAGGGAATTTTTCTAGTGGGGGAGGGGTCAGGGTAGGTGGTTATATAGGAGGATCTTTCCATGAAGGAATTTTTCATTGGGGAAGGGAATTTTCCATGAAGGGGATGCCGAGATACGCTGTTTTCATCACTTGGCAGCACAGGCAATTTATTTTGCTACCTAAAAGTGAATAGATTACAGAGGTATTATAGATTAAAGAGCTAGAGCTAGTACAGAGCTATTTTAGATTATATAGTATAGAGATATATAGCTACATAAGTATTGTAGATTGTAGAGCTATTGAGGATTATAGTGGAAAAACGTTTAGGTAGATCGGAGAAAAGACATTTCCAGGACACCCAAACATTGGTGCTTTTACCGCAGCAACGTTTAGATGAATTGGAAACAATTTTAGCCGTTCCCTCCTCCAAAACAAATACAAAGCCCTGCCCCTACACACACATACACTATCAGAAACTGAATTGCATTGCCAAAGTTGTTTCCAAGAAATCGCAGATATGCTATTTTTATAACCTGGATGTGGATAGTTAAATTAGATTTATCTCTCCCCCTCCCCAAACTCAAAGTTTGATGTGCACTTGATTCCGTAACACCCCTTAAAAGTTTCAATTTGATCTCTCAAGCCGTTCCCAAGTTTAGGCAAATCAGGCAACACATATTGTCTTCTGATTTATCTTGCTACCTAACTGTGAATAGATTTTAAGCCCTATAGTAGCATGTAGTTCGAAAAAGTTTATCCAACAGTTCGTGGTAATGAACTGTAAGCAAGGAGGGACTAGGCTCAATAGTAACAGAGCATAGCATAGGTGATTACGTACTTAGCATTGGAGATTACGTACGCAGTGGGAAAGACACTTAAGACTCTCCATTATGAATGGCCCCCCTAAAGGGGTTATCCCTGAAACTCGTCTGTTGATTCCTTTAACTGAAAGTTCAGAAAACACACTTCTAAGGAAAAAACTAGGTATAAACCTGACGTGGCATACAGCATAGAAAAAATATAGCCCAGAAAGCCAGTTCGAAAAAATTTATCGAACAGTTCGTGGTAATGAACTGTAAGCAAGGAGGGACTAGGCTCAATAGTAACCGAAACTCTTAAAAAACAGAATTTTGATTTCAATGGATATATGAAAAGAATTGGCTTGTTATGCTGATTCCTAAACATACAAGATTCATTATGTTTAGTGCAACTCATCAAAAGCTACACGCCTGCGAAAATTTGCCTGATTTTTTTTTTTTTTTTTAAAGGGGAAACCCCCTAAAAGCTAAGAGATCTTAATGAAAATCACCTCATCACATTCAGTGTACCCGGGAACCTTATTGTAGAGGTTTTAAGCTCCCATCTGCAAAAATGTGGAATTTGTATTTTTTGCCAAAAGAAAGATCACGAATTCGTGTTTATTTTTTAAATTTTTTCCCCAGAGGTTTACGTATCGAACCAATGGTCCTAGATTATCGAGAAAGGACTCATTCGACCGGAAATTAAAAATTCTAGTGCACTTTTTAAGATACAAAAAAGATGGAGTGCAACTAGCCCGCCTCTCACCACTTTTTTCCTCAAAGTCGTCCGATCAAAATTTTGAGATAGCCATTTTATTCAGTACAGCTGAAAGGCCCAATATCTATGTCTTTGGAGATAACAAGACCCCCACAGCCCCCAGGGAAAGATCTTTAAATTATAAAATTCGCCCATTGTTTGCGTGTAGTCTTTGTTATTGGGAAGTAGGCCTATGCATACATTTTTCGGATTGGGGTAGTGGTGAATTTTCTGCTGGGGATTTTCCGCCGGGAGAATTTTTCGTTGGGAAGGAAGTTTCCAGGGTGGTCAACTTTCCATTGTCCGTGGTGAAATTTTACCAGGTTGGTGTTATCTAGAGTGTCTTTCCGTAGGAGTAGGAATTTTTTCACTGGAGAAATTCCCCGTTTGGGAGTTTTCCATACGATCAATTCTTCAGAGGGAATTTTCTGCAGGACCAACTTTACACTAGCGGACGGGTTATTTGCGGGAAAACTTTTCATCGAAGTAGAGGATGCCCAGCATAATTTTAAAATTAATCTTTTCAGAAGAAAGAACCTTTTCAAATGAAAGGCCGCTAAGAAAAAAAATTCACCTGGAACCATCCGCAAGAAGTTTTTCGGGGGGAATTTTGAGCTAGAATGGAATTATCTGAGATAATTTTTCCTGGTGGAAGGATTGGGGGTATTTTATGCGGTAAAAAATTTCCATGGAGGGATTGTCCGTGGGGTGGAGGAATTTTCCATAGAGGGGGAGTAGGCTTTTTCGTATAATTTAAAAACAAGTCTTTTCAACTTAAATCAAGGAGCAGCATCAAAACTTAAAACGAACAGAAATTGTTACTTATACGAGGGGGACTGCCGTCTCTTCAATACCTTGCTCTTTGCGCTAAATTTTTAATTTGGCCCAATTCTATATTTCTCTTTCGAATATTCAATTTCCAATTGAATGATCCCCACCCAAGTATCTATGACCACCCTTCTATGAAGAGTGGCTGGAGAAAGAATTTTTGCCTCCTTTCTGGCCCTTTGACTGGCCAATTTCTGGGTTTATCTATTTTTCCTGCTGTCTCGTGGTTTCCTTAAGCTTAACCCAAGCAAATATATAAATTTCGAGCTAATCAGGAAACAATAAAAAAGTCGGTTCTTTTTTTGGGCCAAGTTGTTCATTATGTTTTCTTATTTTTTCGAGGGGAGAAGGGTATACCCCTGGAACTTTTTTGTGCGCTAGGTTCTTCTTTGGCCCAAGGACTTGTAACTTACAATTTTTAACTGATCAGGGGCACGAAGTTTTTTGGCTCAATTTTGGAACCCTCCCCCGGAAGAAATTTGACCTTTTGACCCAAAGAATGACTCTCATAGTTTCAAGCCAAATGCCCAGCCAACACAAAAAATCCCCTCCCCCGCAACTCACTTTTCCAAATATAAAAGGCTAAGGCTAAACGATTGGCACTTTGTAATATTTACGGCCCACGTCCCAAGGGGCTATGGGGGCTATGCCATTTCTGGAGGTATATTTATAGTACTTTCCAGATTTTTTTTTAAA
Organism: Artemia franciscana; assembly: GCF_032884065.1. Classification (NCBI taxonomy): domain Eukaryota; kingdom Metazoa; phylum Arthropoda; class Branchiopoda; order Anostraca; family Artemiidae; genus Artemia; species Artemia franciscana. The sequence goes on from NC_088866.1 coordinate 2,386,746, forward strand.
ATAAACATCTATGTCAAAATTTTGATCGGCTGTCTAAAGGGTTGTGGGGTCACAGTAGCATTAAGGGAACGAGAGGGGGCTGGTTGCCCTCTAATCACTTTTAACTCTTAAGAATGTACTAAACCAATCTGATTCCAATCGAGTGAGTTCGCTTCAATGCTTCTACCAACACCCATCCCCCCAAATGTGAAATGGTTTATAAAAAAGGAACAATAGTTAATACAATGCAGGAATTTCTGCAGACAATACTAGAGCGTTGTCTCTGATTTCTTCCGTAAATGACTTCCTGCTGATAATCATGAGCTGCAGCTTATAAGCTGCAATCAACTTTCATTAAAAACAAACCTTGAACCCCCTTTTCTGTAACTAAAAAAGCCAAGACCAATAAGCAAATGCATCGAAAACAGACTTCTTAGCATACTAGCTTGTACCATATTAAATTAAAAAAAACAACAACAACAAAACAAGTTTTTCTTACTGAAAGTAAGGTGCAACATTAAAACTCAAATAAATAAGAACTATTCTTATATGAAGGGGCTGTCCCCCCTTTATACCTTGCTCTTGAAGCTGTAGTTTTTAGCACTCTTGAAAAATTCTGTTAAAGCCCTCCAGTGTAAAATTTTCCCTGGAAAGTTCACCCCAGAAATTTCCTTCCTCAAAATAAATCTCCCCATCAAAATGTACCCCAAGCACAAAATTCCTCCCCCCAAATGTGTGTATACTTCCTAAAAGCATATACTATATGTAAACAATGGGCAAATTTCTTAGATTAAAGACCTATCCCAAGGGGCTGTGGGGGTCATGTTATTTCCAAAGGCATATTTTTGGATCTTTGAGCTATGATGAACAAAATAGCTGTCTTAAAATTTTGGTCTTACGTTTGTGGGAAAAAGGGGCGTGAGAGGAAGGGGTAGTTGCCCTCCAACATTTTTGATCACCTTAAAAGAGCACTAGAACTTTTAAGTTTTGTTCGAATGAGCCCTATTTCGATGTTCTAGGACCATTATTTCGATACAATCGCCTCTGAAAAAAACTAAATAAACACGCATCCGTTATCTCGCTTCTGGCTAAACATACAAATTCTACGTTTTTGCAGATAGGAGCTAGAGACCTCTACAGTGGGACGCTGAATATGGCGATGTGATTTTAATTAAGATTCTTTGACTCTTAGGGTGTGTTTCCCTTTTTCGAAAATCGGGCAATTTTCTCAGGGTCGTAACCTATGATGGATAAATTTTAGCTTAAAGAATTTTATATATTTGGAACCAGCATAATGGAACCAAAATAGGTCGATTCTTTCAATATACCTATTGATATCAGAATTCTGTTCTTTAGAGTTTCTGTTACTTTTGAGGCACGTCACTCCTTCCTTATAGTTCATTACCATGCACGAACTGTTTTAAAATTAAAAAAAAATAATCGTTTGGAACTGCTTCTATATCTGTGTGTTCCTGTGCCCCATTGGGGCGAGCTGCTTTTCATTTGGCTGGCCATGAAATACTATTTTGTCAATCGTCCTTAAAATGTGCAAAACAAAATTTGAAATGGCCCCTATTATACCAAAAAGGTCAAATATTCTAAGACGGAAATGATCGCTGGCACATTTTAATAAGACGCAAAAGATGAAAGATACAATAAAATACAAATAATAAAAATATTATTTGGACATGCTCCCTGGAAATTTCTGTCCTCCTGAGATTGATTTCTGAATTGGTGCCCGCACGGCTGTATCTGATGGGGAAGGGGGTTTTTAACCCCCACCCCAAAATTTTTGTTCGACTCGTAAAACCGTAACAAAAATGAATATAAACAAATGTTTATGCGTTTCTCAAAGTTTTGTACACCCCCCCCCTTCTGAAATAAAATCTTTCTGTAAAGTCCCCCGAAAAAAAATTCTGGATACAGCCCTGAGTAGCGGGTCAGCGATTTTTAACCAATTTTCAATGTATCTTCAAACCAACAAACCATGTCCACAGAATCTGAAACAATTAGCTTGGCAGATGGACACATTTGAATCCCAGCTATGAAATGATACCAAAATTGTTGTCTTCTAGAAATTTAAAATGGGTTTATTTCTGTGTCTGTCTACTCTTGTACCCTATTGGAGAGGAATTTCTTTTCGTTTTGACACCAGATGGCTGGCTAAAAATTTCAATTTTGGCAGTCAGTCATCATTCATCCGTAAGCCAAATAATCGAAAATCAAAATGATCTTAGGCATCATTTTTCGAAGATACAAAAGATCGAAGCTTAAAAAAGCAGTTTCCCGAAATGTAAGATCAATTCAGCTAAATATACAAAAAGGCAGTAATAGTAAGCAATAATTGGGAATCAATTAGTATTTATATGGGCCTTTTAAACAAATTTCTTGGTATTTCAATTTTTAGCTTCAATAGTAAATACCTGATATTAAAATCATTATAAACCACTAATATTATTATTTCACGCCTTGGTTATTTTTCTTTGATCGACACTTGCGACCAGTGCTGGCGGCAGGCATTTGCGACCTATGTGGCAGCGTAGGGCCTCAGGCCACCAGGTGTCTGGATCTCAGTGTAGGCATAACCAGGAATGCAAGGGAGTGTCAATCTCTGCCATCTGTGCATCATAGAAATACCGCAGAGAACGACCCTCAATGCTGCATGGCAAGAACTTGGCCTGAAATCGCGTTTGAGACCAAAAAAATGCCTAAACAATAAGATTTAATCAAATGAATGGCATAAATACTATTCTCTGGTTTGTAGCAATACCCATTAGAGCCCTGCAAAGTCATATTGCACAGGGCCCCAAAAAATCTAACGCCGCCCCTGCTTGTAACTATAGTGGGGTTCAGCTATAATTCTCACAATATGATTTTAATTCTTTTGAAATTTTACAATCCAGTACGTGAACAGTATTGACAAAAACCCACATCCTCTCCGACAAATAGATAAACTACAGTTGATTTGTTGAAGAAATAAAAAAAAGAGGTCATTTATTTCATTCATCCTCAATGAAGATTCCACTTCAATTATATAGCTTAACTCTGGATTGACCTTACTCCATTCTTCCTCAATATAGATGGGTTGAATAGAGGCCAATGGCCTTCACTCTTTTTTTTTGTTCTGTCTATCTTCTTTCTATGGGTGAGGTTACTGGGATGATAGAGGCCTTTACAAATTACCCAATGCGCTTTACATGGAGGAAGGACGACCAATCGCAAAAATTTCACTTTTTGGCTATGCATCTGGGGTCAAACGAAAAACTGACCGTTCCCAAACTAGGGTGGCGGATGTCATAAAAACGGATTTAAAGGAAAATTCATAAGTGGGGTTAAGAGTGAGGCTTTCGACAGGCTGGGACAAGGGGGAACGTAAATAGCTGAGCTAGTCTCTGGCAGATCGTGCAACTTATGGAATAGTCACCAATTCGATATCCGTGACTAAGCTTGGGTAGGTGTTGTAGCACCCCTGAATGCCCTCCTCCCCATAGACTGAATTCCTTTGCGTAAAAAAGAAAAAAAAGACTTTAAAGGCAAAGTGAAACAAATTATTACCAGGAGGAAAGTTTTTCCTTCTTCTTGACTGGATAAACATGATTGTTAACAAAATCCATGTGCAGGACAATGCCACAAAAAGCAGCATTTTCAGTTAAGCTCTGATTTCTTTGAATGAAGCATGAATACTGAACTAAATCTTAATTTTGACATCCCGCGTCTAAAAAAAATAATTATTGATAAGGGTGAAGAAATATGATGAAAGTGACAGTTTCACAGAAGGATATTCGAAAGTTGCTTTACATTAGTTTTTTTCGGGTGTTGAAATGTATCGGTCATTCATGGAACTGTATTAATTTGCACGTTTTTCTTGAGGTATGCCCGGACAACACCATAATCACACTTATTTATAAAAAAAACACTATTTTGGATTGATGTTTGTTCAGCCTTGATTCCAACATCAAATATATACCAGAAATTGGAAAATTAAAATAACAAGAAATTTAATTAGAAAATCTTATAGTAACACTAATTGGTTACTAATTAGTACGTACTAAAACTATTTCTTTGTATTTTTTCCAAATTATCTTAATGATGGGGTAACTGCAGTTCCAAGCTTCCGTCTAGTCTAATTTCGAAAAATTATATCTTAAACATCCTATTTAATTAGTCATACATAAAGTTTTACGGCATGCATATTCTGGTCATCAAACTAACGTATCTGCAACATGCCAAAAACAACTTGAGGCTTACAGATGAAACTTTTAGGTAGTTTGTGTCGGAAAGGAGGGATTCAATTTTTTCTTTGGGGGGGGGCTAAAAATTATATTTCTCCAATCTAGTTATGTATTTTTCGGCTATAAGTCCCTATCGGAATTAGAATTTATCCAAATATAGCTAGTGAAGTAAATCAAAAGACGCTGTGTGGCATCAGGTCATCGAAATACCGTATCTGCAATACCTTGGGAAAGGCTTGAAATATCAAGTGGAAATTTCCAGGGATTGTTGGGAAGACCAAAGGGACCTTGTGAAGCTAAAAATTTCTTTTCATTCACCTTAACGTTTTTGCATTATAAGCTCCTATTGGAACTATAATCTATTCCTGGTTATGTAGGAACGTAAATGAAAATGAACTATGGATTGCCACGGAGTAGTCATGAAAATCTTCTCGTAATGGACACATGAAACACTGAGAGTGAAGGAAGAAATGATCCTTTGGGGAGCAATCTGAATTTTGTATTTTAACCTTGATTTTAACCTTGATTGTATTTTTAACCTTAAGATATCATTTTTTCTGTTGTTGTTGGTGTAATGAAAAATAAAAAATGAAATAAAAATTGCTTTCAGTAGAGCGCAAAAGACGCTCTGGTCCTTGAAAGGCTTAAAGCGCACTATATGTATGCCATTAAGCCCATATATGTTTGTTTTAAGTTTCAATTGATTAATAAAACTAAATTAATTTTTTGAACGTTGACAATAATTTCTGTTTGCTTTAAATTTGAAGTATTACAGGACTATAATCCTTATCGTCTTTGTGAAACGGTTCATGGTAGCGAACTGTAAATAAGGAGCTATTCTCCCAATCGCAACCGGAACTCTAAAAAACGGAATTTTGGTATCAATAGATACATCTAAAGAATCATCTAATGAAGAGTTTATACATTAAAGTTTAGTTTTACCCATCAAAAGTTACTAGCCTGAGAAATTTTGCCGGATTTAGAGTAACAGAGAGCCCTGTTGTAGAACTTTCAAGCTCCTACATTTAAAAAGTGGAATTCTGAATTTTTTTGACAGAAGAAAGATTACGGATGCATGTTTATTTGTATCTTTTTTGTTGTCTTTTTAACAACAGTCTTGACCGTTTGTTCCAATGTTTTAAGACTGACTCCTGAAACACAGGGCCCTTTTCATTAGAATTGGAAGCTTTTTCGAAAATACTAAAAACTTTAGTCAGGAGGAGAGGCGCAACCCCTAAATATACGGAATAATTTCTGTTTATTTTGAGTTTTTATTTTTCTTGTTACTTTAATTTGAAAAAAAACTTGTTTTGTTTTAAATTGAATCAAACAGTTCGTGGTAACGAACTGTAAGTAAGGAGCGACCCGGCTCAATAGTAACAAAAAACTCAAAAAACAGAATTTTGATACCAATAGATACATTAAAAGGATCTGATTTTTATTTTTATTTTAAATATATAAGTTTCATCAAGTCATCTACCCATCAAAAGTTACGAGTCGGAGAAAATTTGCCTTATTTTCGAAAAAATGAGGAAACACCCACCTATGAGTTACAAAATCTTAATGAAAGTCATACCATCAGATTCAGCGTATCAGAGAAGTCTACTGTAGAGGTTTCAAGCTCCTATCTGCAAAAATGTGTAATTTTGTATTTTTTACCAGAAAAAAATATCATGGATACGTGTTTATTTGTTTTTTTTTTCCCAAGGGGTGATCGTATTCACCTAGTGGTCCTAGAATTTCACAAGAGGGCTCATTCAAACGAAATTTAAAAGTTCTAGTGCTCTTTTTAAGTGACCAAAAAAATTTAGAGGCAACTAGGCCCCCCCTCACACTTATCTTTTTCTCAGTCACCGGATCAAAATTTTGAGATAGCCATTTTGTTCAGCCTAGTCGAAATATCTGATAACTATGTCTTTGAGGACGACTTAGTCCCCCACAGTGGCCGGGGGAAAGGCTACAAGTTACGGACTTTGCCCATTGTTTACGTAAATTATTGGTTATTGGTAAGTATGTAGATGTTTTCAGGGAGGATTTTTTCTGGTGGGGGAGGGGATCGGCGATTTGGTTCTGTGGGAGGATCTTTTTTTAATTTTTCTATTGAAAGTAAGGAGTAACATTAAAACACAAAACGATCAGAAATTATTACGTATATGGGGGGTTTGTCCCCTCGTCAATACCTCGCTCTTTACGCTAAGGTATTTTTAGTAATTTCAAAAGAGCTATTTAATCTTTTTAAACGGCCTTTGTGATTCTGGGTCATTCTTGAAGAATTGGATCAAAATCCGAACTTTAGCCTAAAGAGTGAGGTACTGACGAGGGGTGAACCCCCTCATATTATTTATATGAGGAAGTTCGTCCCCTCTTCAATACTTCGCTCTTTACCTTAAAATTTGAATTTAGTTAAATAATGGCCGATATAAGCAATAATTTGTTTGTGTTATTTTCTGGTCAATCGTAGTATTTAATTTTGTGTTAAACAGCTTCATAACTATAATTATTATGTGATAATAAACCAAGGCGTGTGTTCGGCTTGTGTTTGTTATTAAATAAAAAAAAAGTGTTTTCCAACTGAAGTAAGGAATAACATTACAACTTAAAACGAACATAAATTATTACGTATATCTTTCTAAGATCTTTTTTTTATTCATTTCAGTCATTTGAGAATTGCTCAACTTGTGATTTTCATCTTCATAAAATAGTTTCTACCTCTTTGGCTGTTCTGTATATGCTTTACAAAATTAGTTCTGCAAACATCGCTAATTTAAGTTTTGTGGGAGAATCGTTCCGTAAAGAAATTTCTCGTGGGGGAGGGAATTTTCCATGGAGGAGAAGCCGGATTTCCCATAATTATTCGAAAAACGATCAGCAATTAAAGAAAAAGCTATTTTTTCAACTGAAAGTAAGAAGCAACATTTAAACTTAAGACGAATAGAAAATATTATGTACATGGGGTGGGTGGCCTCTCCTCAATAGCTCGCTCTTAAAGAAAACATCATTTTCTAACTATTAAAGAGGCTTTTATTCTAACTGAACAGCCTTTCTGATTCAGGAGTCATTCTCAAACAGATGGAACATAATTCAAACTTAGTTTATCATAAGGGTATTATTAGTTAAAAAAAAAGCAAAATTAATGTGCAAATTTTGTTATAATTATTCATGTACGATGAGCCAAATTCAAAACCTGCATTAATTCAAAAACGCTCAGAAATCAAATTTAAAAAAAAGTTTTTTTTACTGAAAGTAAGCAGCGACATTAAAATTCAAAACAAACAGAAATTATTCCATATATGAAAAGGGGTGTCCGCTCCTCAACGCCCCGCTCTTTACGTTAAAGTTTTCTATCGTTTTAAAAAGTAGAGTTGTGAGAAAGAGTCAAACTTCAGCGTAAAGAGCGGGAGGTTGAAGAGTGGACAGCCCTTTTCATATACGGAATAATTTCTGTTCATTTTCAGTTTTAATGTCGCTCCTTTCTTTCAGTTAAAAAAACTAGTTTTTTTAATATTTAATTTTAATACAGCTCGGCACTTTTCTTTGAAAAAACTTATTCCTTGGAAAAGGTATTTTTAAGTTAATATCTGTCTGTTCTTATGGCACTTGGTATTAACCAAATGACACATAGCAATCGCAAATTCTGTCGGTCTGTCTGTCGGTCCCGGTTTGGCTACTTTAAGCACTTCCAGGTAAGCTACGACGATGAAATTTGGCAGGCGTATCAGGGACCGGACCAGATTTAATTAGGAATAGTCGTTTTCCCGATTTGACCATCTGGGTGGGAGTGGGAGGCCGGTTAATTCGGAAAAAAATAGAAAAAATGAAGTATTTTTAACTTACGAACGGTTGATCAGATCTTAATAAAATTTGATGTTTGGAAGGATTTCGTGTTTCAGAGCTCTTATTTTAAATCCCAACCGGATCTGGTGACATTGGAAGAAGTTGGGAGGGGGAAACCTAAAATCTTAGAAAACACTTAGAGTGGAGGGATCGGAATGAAACTTGGTGGGAAAAATAAGCACAAGTCCTAAATACATGATTGACATAACCAGGACGGATCTGCTCTCTTTGGGGTAGTTAATTCTGAAAGATTGGAAAAAAATGAAGTATTTTAACTTACGAACGGGTGATCGGATCTCAATGAAATTTGATATTTAGAAGGATAATGTGTCTCAAAGCTCTTATTTTAAATACCGACCGGATCTGGTGATAATGGGGGGAGTTTGGAGGGGGACCCTAAAATCATGGAAAACGCTTAGAGTGGAGGGATCGGGATGAAACTTGGTGTGAAAAATAAGCAGAAGTCTTAGATACGTGATTGACATAATTGGAACGGATCCGCTCTATTGGGGGGAGGGGGTGGTTAATTCTGAAAAATTAGAAAAAATGACGCATTTTTAACTTGCGAAGAGGTGATCGGATCTTCATGAAATTTCATATTTAGAAGGACCTCGTAACTCAGATCTCCTATTTTAAATTTCAACCGGATCCAGCATCATTGAGGGGGCAGTTACGGGGGGGGGGCGGAAATCTTAGAAAATACTTAAAGCGGAGAGATCAGGATGAAACTGGATGGGAAGAATAAAAACAAGTCTAAGATACGTGACTGACATAACCGGAGTGGATCTGCTCTCTTTGGTGGAGTTGGGGGGGGGGTAATTCGGAAAAATGAGGTATTTGTAACTTACGAACGGGTGACCAGATCTTAATGAAATTTAATATTTAGAAGGATCTTGTGCTTTAAAGCTCGTAAATTAAATTCCGATCAGATCCTGTGACATTGGGGGGAGCTGGAGGCGGAATCCGGAATTCTTGGAAAACGTGAAAATTGGGGTATTTTTATCTTACGAATAGGTGATCAGATCTTAATGAAACTTGATATTTAGAAAGATATTATGTCTCACATGCTCCATTTTCGACTCGAAGTGGATCCGGGGACATAAGGGGGTGGAGGAGGGAAACAGAAATCTTGGAAAACGCTTAGAGTGAAGAGATCAGGATGAAACTTGATGGGAAGAATAAGCACAAGTTCTAGATACGTGATTGACATAATTGGAACGGATCCGGTCTTTTTGGAGGAGCTGGGGATGTGTTAATTTGGAAAATCTAGATAAATTGAGGTAATTTTAACTTAAGAATGGGTGACCAGATCTTAATGAAATTTTGATATTTAGAAGGAATTCATGTCTCAGAGCTCTTATGTCAAATCCCGACCAGATCTGTTGACATTGGGGGAGTTGTCGGGAAATCAAAAATCTTGGAAAACGCTTAGAGTAGAGGAATCGGGATGAAGCTTGGTGGATAGAATAAGCAAATGTCGTAGACACGTAACCGTAGGTACATTGACGTAACCGCACTGGATTCGCTCTCATTGGGGGAGTTGGGGGAGGGGTTCAGTGCTTTGGCGAGTTTGGTGCTTCTGGACGTGCTAGGACGATGAAAATTGGTAGGCGTGTCAGGGAGTTGCACAAATTGACTTGATAAAGTCGTTTTCTCAGATTCGACCGTCTGGGGGGCTAAAGGGAGAGGAGAAATTAGAAAAAATGAGGTATTCATAACTTACGAGTGAGTGATCTGATTTTAATGAATTTTGATATTTAGAGCCATATGAGCTCTTAGCTCTTGTTTTTATTGCCATTGTTCTTTGTTTTTAATAAAACAAAATATTTGTAAAGTTTTCTTTTCAGTTTTTTGTTAAAGAATTTAATTTAATTACAACATTTTGCAACAAATTTTAATATTGGTCTTAGTCTAGATGTTCTGAGCGAATGGGAGGGCAAATATTATTCAAATAAATTGGAAATTCTTACAATATTCGGCTCTCTGTAAAATTGAAGCCCTTCTAACCTCCATCTTGTTATAGCCTTTAATATAGACACACACTGATTGACCATTTTACTATTAGAATCTTATTGTGTTATACTTTGTTTTAACTGTTCCTTTGTTTATATAAATGAATTTTATGCTCAGTTATTGAAAAGAGTTCTGTTTCGGTGTTTAAATACAAAATAAAATTAGTAGCCTACGTCAAGAAACAATGCAACCGGATTTGTTTCTTGATTGAGGGTCCATTGATTGCGGAGTGTTAATTGAGGTGTATTTGCGGCCTGATATTTTAAAGCAAATCAGCCTTAAAAACTTAATGTGTCGTACTAAGAATCAATAGAACCACATTTAAGTTAGAGCATTGATCTCTGGATCCTTTCTGCTTCCAGAGTGGCAGGATTATTACAGCTTTCCAATCCTTCGGAAGGATCTTGGTGCGTCACACTTTGGTGGATGGTGGAGCCAAAGGAGCAAGGCACGAGCCCCATGTATCAGGAGCTCGGCAGCTATACTGCAGCCACAGGGTGGACGATTAGTTTCAAACTTTCCATGGATTTACTAAGTTCATCAAAGGAAATGATCTTCATCAAAACTTTCAGGTGGAACCGTAGGCGCAATTGCTGCAGATCTTATGAGATTTAGGTCGGCAAACAACGTAGGCATTGAGGAAGGAGGGAAAATAATCTTTCCGTTTCTAGAGCTGGAAAATTTCATGTGGCAAGGAAGACACGTTCTGAGAAACTACGGGCCGACTGAGGTGGGCTCCTTGATGGTAAGTTCATGGACATTGTGGCACTCACAGCATCAATGCAGTTTCTAAGCCTTGTCTTGGACAAACTGTTTTTTGTCACTGTGCATAATTTTATTTCTCATACCCTTCAGCCTGCGTTATGCTGGCATTTTACTACTAAGGATAGCTAGACGGCGTTGTTGAAGGTTTTAAAGGACTTTCAAAGATTCATCTTAAATCCATTAAGCTTCGCGTACCCACTTTCGACTTATAAAGGACTCAGATACTTTCAAGCCTTTAAATTGAATTTTTCCTCATTCCCACTTGGAATCAGGTAGAGATTCGATGCATTCAAATTTATTGATATTTTCACTGTCTATTTTTCTATGGTACTGGGATCTTTCAGGCTCTGGAGGTTGAAAAGAGGGAGTATTACTCCTGAATCGCATATTCTAAAAAACGAGTCAAAGAGATACAAAAACAAGTCTGTGGTCAGTGTTGCCTTGTTTGGCTCCCTTGTATGTTTGTTAGCTGGAGAGGAGCGATCTCTATCGCTGAACTACGGTGATGTAGATTATCATCTTCCTGATCTGTGGTCGGTGTTCCCTATTTCAGGTCCTCATCACTGCTTTACCAAGTATTTTTATGGGTCCTCTTCCCTTGAAAGAATATGTTTGTCATAACGAGGTTATTTATGGTACAAAGGTGGAGGAGACAAGCTCCGTTATAATTTTGTCACTCCACCAATTGCATCACGCCGTGGGCCAACTGGATCTGAGACAATGGCATTAAAGTTTACCACAAGTGTGAAGATGCTGTGGGATGACATCCGTAACAATAGCGCTGACAGCCAAAAATAGAACTCATCTTCTGTAAACTCATCAACATCATTAGATGGAGCGTAACTTTACTCCACTTTCCTTCCTTTTGTTCAAGGAGTTTCGTCATTATCCTGACGAAGGTTCGCTGGAATGATATAAGACACTTCTTCGCATGCTTTTTCATGAGAATGTCCGTTTCGTTTCGGCCGTTTCGGCAGATTGAATCATTTCCAGACGATAACAAGAAGTAGCCGTCACGCATGTATTCGGATTTACTGCCGAGAAGATGCGTCTCGGTGTTACCCAAAGAATTTCTTTTTCATTTTTTGTATTAATATGAATAAAATGACTGATAAATTGCAAATAATTGATTAATTGCTCAAAGATTAATTGGCAATTATGGGTGTGTTGTAATTTCGGACTTTATTTTGACTATAGTTGCACAACGGTAGACTTGTAGCTTGAAATTGTAGCTGAAACTTCAAACGTTCAAGCATGTAGTCAAGCTACTCTGATCATTTTGCATTCAAATGCTTGACTTTTCGAAACTCCTGTCACTAAGTAGAAGGAATCAATACTTAGATCAGAGGCAGAGTAATATGTAGCATCACTGAAACGCTAGCTGAGTGATTGTGTAATCACTAAAGGACATTGGAGAGTTCGCTTAAGGATTTTAGGCTTTTCGCTAAAGTTTTTCTTAGAGTATCTAAAAAAGGACTTCATTTAAGTTCCTCTCAAAACTGCCGTCCTGGCTGAGTGGTTGGCGCGCTGGCATGGGAATTGTGTGTCCAAGGGGCACGGGTTCAGTCCCAGTTGTGATCAGTTATTTAATTTGGGACGGGGGTCAGTGGCGTGACTCTGTAAGCTCAGCCAGAGTCGACCTAGCTCTAAATGGGTACCTGGAGAAATCAGGGGAGGGTAAGCAGGAAAGGTCTGTGAAATCACAGGATAGTTGGTCCCCAGCCCCCCATTACACTTCCTGGCTGAAGGGCCATGAAACTGAGATCAGCACCGCCGGTATGGACCTTAAGGGTCTAGTGCCGTCTTACTTACTACTACTACTACTCTCAAAACTATGCCAGAAAATTCAATGCTAGCTTTATTGACAATAAAATAATTTATTGAAATATTTTATTGAAATAATTTATTTTCATTGAAATAAATTCAATTTTATTGAAATAAAATTTCAGAGCTCAGTGTTCGGGAGTAAAATTTCAACGTTCACTGTTCGGAAGAGGGAAATTTCAGTGTTAAAACTATGGTTGACTTGACTGTAGTCAAGCTAACTATCGTATTTCTGAATCCGAAAGTACTTTATGATTTCTGCAAAGAGCATACTTCCTCTTATATCCACGGAGGGAAAAGGTTTTGGGGGCTATTTAAGACAAAAGACGCATTGTTAGAAACCAATTTGTTATTCAGATTTGAATTTCATTTTCTGAACCTCTAAGACAGCATAAACCCGGCTCTAACACTTAAACGTTTCGTGAGGACACCCATAGACTTTGCTTTTAAAAAGTTTTTGTTGTTACTCTTATACTGATATATCGAATCATTTTTATTCAGAATGTTATGAAAAAATATACCTAAATAAAACTAAAGGAAGCTTTTTTGTAGATATTCTTAAATGCTTGTTAATTGCGTGGGAGAAAACTCTTCTTAAAAACTTCAATACTATTTTAACGAACACCATCATTTAAAAAAAATATATTCTAAAAACGAAGATTGTGACAAAATTTAGTTTGTATATAATGAACATATTGGTATGCAAAAAGCTAAAATCTATAAATAAGGCTAATCCTTTTAAGACACAAGCCATAGTGGCACCAAATTCACGAAAATATAGGGGGAAGGGAAAGTTTTTCAGATTTTTCTTAACGAAGATGCAAAGAAGGTTTTTTTTAACCTTTAAGTTTATTTTATTTTTAGTGAAAATTAAGAAAGAGGCACTTAAAATTTAGGAGATAATTGCCCCTGCCCTGAATGGTACCCCTAAATGCGCACACTATTAAACATAACTTCATTGCTTTGACCTCTGTTTCTTTTTCTGACCCTCATAAAGTAACCCAACCAGCCCTAAGCCTTACAAGATTAAAAAACAAGCCTATCTCCTTATTACATTGATATATTTAGCCATATCTTTAATTGCTTGTCAAGTATGAGTCGAACAATGCTTGTTAAGTATTTCAATTTTGTTTAGACAAACACGTACTAAAATCTGGTAAATATTTAACAGTGTTTACCAAACCTGTTGAAAATATGTTTGTTAAGTATTTCCGCTCTGTTTAAACAAACTTTGTCGTTTCCAAAAACTAGAGATACAAATAGCAAATAGCCAAAAAAGAGAAACTCGCTAAATTTGATGTCATTTGTATTTTAATTCCAGTTTGTTTTGAGTTTCATTTATTCTTTGATAGTAATTTCTGGTCATTTTATGTATTATAAGACTTGATTTCTTGCCGTCTTAATTTTTAATATGGCTTTTTCCTTTCGGTTTTTATCTTCATGTTTGATTCTATTATTTATTTAAATATGTGTTTGTTTCAGGTTTTACCTATACGTTTTGATATTGCTCTTTACTTTTCTTGAAATTTCTTTTTTTTTCCTTTTTGATTGCCAAGCTTATATAAATGGTTAATATAACGAATTTTCTTTCCAGCTTTTCAAGTTTTAGACTTATGAGTTAAGTTATTGGCTTGACTTTTAAGGTTGACTACTTCAGATCCTTAAGTTTCATAAAATGAGCTGCGCTGATTGTATTCAATATAATTATTGAGTAGTTTTTGCTCAATTTGAAATGAAGGTTTGGAATTTCTCTTGAACTAAGTTTTTTATTCATCTATGATTTATGGATAATATACTCCGAAGAAACCTCCTTTGATAATGTTAAAATATGCATGAAATAGCATCAGAGGATGAATATATATCACATTTATCATTCAGCACTCTTAAATTCTGATTCTTTGGACTCTTCCATGTGTAACTTCGACGTGAGCGTTTGCTGCGTGTGATGTGAGAAAGATGTTATTTTTACAATATAGTGCTTTTCTATTATTATTTTTTTTATTGAGTTCAATGTCCTTTCGTCATTTTCTTAGGTTCAAACTTAATACCCAAGCTGTCCTTGAAATACTCCACATTCGTTCTTTTGACAGCCTGGAGGTAAATAGTATCTTGTATCCTTTGAATAATTTCAAAACCCCTCTCGATATTCCCGGAAAATGTTGACACATAACTTTTACCGTTCCTGAGATAATGTTCACATCATTTTTGCAGCCTGGATTTCTTTTGATTTAGTTTCAACACATCCATCGACATTTCCTTTCAATTTAACAATATGAGCTACTCCTAGGATATTGCACCTATACCCTTTTTTCACAACCAGGATGCACACAATGGCTGTAAGTTCAACATCTCCCTCAACATTCTATGAAAGTTTCGACTAAACATCCTTAATTGTTCTAGAAATTTTGAAGATATTCCTTTTCGACAACCTGGATGAATATAGTGTTTTTTTATTTAGTTTAAAATCCCCCAATATTCCCTGAAAGTTTGAAATTCGACTTTTAGCCGTTTCCAAAATCAAAATATATACACTCTTTCGACAACCTGGACGCACCTAGTGTCTTTTGATATAGCGCAAAATCCAGTCAATATTCCCTCGAATTTTAAACTTAATCCCCTTAGCAATTCCTGAAATATTGAAGAGACGTTCTTTTGAGCGAATGGATACGCATAAAATTGAGTTTTTGGCTCAGTCCAATATGTTTTGACATTCCCTAAAATTTTCAACTGTGTGACCTTAGCCCATCCTGAGATATTGTAGATAAGCCGTTTTAATCAAACTTAGGGCAGAAAAGCCCTAAATCAAAGCACTTCATTTTAGTTCAATAGTAGTAGCATTAGCAGTAGTAGTAGCGACAGTAGGAGTAGAATTACTGGTCACAGTCGCAGTAACAATCGAATATTAGAGGTAGTAGCAGGTGCAGTCATAATCGTAAATAATTGCATTCAAAAGTTACCCTCATCGCGGTTACAAGTAGTGGCAGTCGTTTATAGTCGCTGTCAAAAAGACAAGTGGTCGCAATTGTGGTCAGCAGTGATTACAGTCAAAAGTTATCCCCATTGTGGTTAGAAGTAGGTGCAATCTCAAGTAGTTACTTTGACAGTCATAAATAATCACAGCCTTAATTGGTCTTAGATAAGTAGTCCCTGTAGGAAGCAGTCGCAGTCACTAGTAGTTGCAAGCACGCGTAGTGACAGTTGCAAGTAGTCAAAGTTACAATTAGTCGAAGTCATAATCGAAGGTAGTCACAGTTGTAGATAAAAGTAGTCAGAGTCATAGTCATAATTAGTCACATTCACAAGTAGTTACAATGTTTGCTTATATTTAAATTGGGAGGGGCGTTGTAATTAATTTTTCCCCGGGCACCACCACCCTTAGGAACGGCTATGAATTTAAGTATTAACAAACTACTGGTTCCCAAACACAACTACACCTTCAAACATAAGCTACGCCTTCTTATCTGTTTGATGCCACATGTTTCTAGCTAACTTTTCATGACTTTTTGCCACGTTTCTTTTTTTTAATTTGGTACCAGCTAATACTTATAGCTCTGCAATTCTGTAGGGTGATCTTTTCAATAAAACTTAAATTTATGGTTTTGCCTAATCTTCTAAGATATATAAGCTGCAGTGTTAATTCATAAAATTGTAACGGTAAGGGCAAAATGTACTTTTCAAAACTTAGAGGAGAAAATTTTGTCGTTTTTTTCAGTTAAATTTTGTTGTTTTTTTTTCAGTGAAAATACCCAAAAAAGGGAGGAAGAAAATAAGGGAGTAAAATGCCCCCCCCCCCTCCTGCCCAACCTAAGGTTGGAGGCTGTGTATAAAGGGCTGTGTAAGTTTTCTCTTTAGCAGCTCGGACAATTACATTTAACTTTTACTGTTCCTGGTACTCTATGCGACGTTATGCTTTCAATGGTATAATTAATTTTTCAAAATCTGAGTCTACACGCCAAAATTGTCGTTATTAATTAGTCCTTTTCCTACTGCCAATTCTACTACTACTAACACATCATTGCAGCACTAATCTCCCAGAGGTCAACAGAGCTACAATTGCTTCTCCTTCACCCTAATCTGCTCAATATTTTACTCTTTTCCTTCACTTTTAAGTTACGCATGAAAAGTTCGTCTATTAAGAAAAATTCGGAGGCTTAGTAACAAAATTTTCTTCAAATATATTTAAAACTGATTTAATTGTCTTGTTAAAAAGGTACCTTCCAAAATTGTCTAGAAGGTTATGTTTGGAAATTTTCTCACATCCTAAGGATGGAAGGCTTTTAATTTATGCTACCTATGCAAGCAATCCTTTAATGTACCAAGAACAGTGACAAAGAAATGTGCCATATTAAAATGAAAACAAAATGTGATATTATTTTAGAGTTTCAGTGGGTGTAGGTAACCTATCAAATTATGTGTCGATAACTATTTAAGTTATAGCTGTTTAATTTTTTTTGTTATAGCTGTCAAAGAAAGAGGGTAGTACATCTATTTAACGTTTTGCACTGTTATGAGTAAAATATTTCCATAATTTTTTTTGTTTGTTCTATTACACCGTTCAACAATTTGAACTTTCAATTCTCAATTTCAGATGAGAACCAATGAATCTCATTATAATCAATAATTACTTGAACGTTTTTATAGCAAATTCTTTACCGTTATCTGTTTGTAATTTTTTAGGTTTTCTATTTTTAAATAAATCCATTGAAGCATTAAAAGTTTCCTTACCCTTGTTATCCTTTAAAGGAGTACACCAAGCATATTTATTCTCACAATTGATGATTGTGAGAATAAAATTGAAATTATTATTTTCACTTTTATACTGCTGCATATCAACCAAATCTGCTTGCCACTGGTTATCAAACAGTTCGTGGTAACGAACTGTAGTAAGGAGCGACCCGGCTCAATAGTAACCGAAACTCTAAAAACTTGAATTTTGATACCAATAGTTACATCAAAAGAATCGCATTTTAATTATGATTTTAAATATACAAGTTTCATCAAGGTCAGTTACACCCATCAAAAGTTACGAGCCTGAGAAAACTTGCCTCATTTTAGAAAATAGGGAGAAACACCCCCTAAAAGTCATACAATCTTAACGAAAATCACACCATTGGATTCAGCCTAACAGAGAACCTTATTGTAGAAGTTTCAAGCTCCTATCTACAAAAATGTGGAATTTCGCATTTTTTGCCAGAAGACAGATCACGGATGCGTGTTTATTTGTTTTTTTTTTGTTTTTTTTCCCCCAGGGGTGATCGTATCCGACTGAGTGGTCCTAGAATGTCGCAAGAGGGCTCATTCTAACGGAAATTAAAAGTTCTAGTACCCTTTTCAAGTAACCAAAAAATTGGAGGGCACCTAGGCCCCTTCCCGCGCTCATTTTCCCCCCAAATCACCGGATCAAAATTCTGAGATATCCATTTTATTCATCATAGTCGAAAAACCTAATTACCATGTCTTTAGGGACTACTTACTCCCCCGCAGTCCCCGTGGGAGGAGCTGCAAGTTACAAACTTTGACCTGTGTTTATATGTAGTAATGGTTACTGGGAAGTGTACAGACGTTTTCAGGGGTATTTTTTTGTTTAGTGGGAGATTTGAGGGGGGGGGGTTTACATGGGAGGATATTTCCATGGAGAAACTTGTCATGGGGGAAGAGAATTTCAATGAAGGGGACGCAGGATTTTCTAGCATTATTTGAAAAAACAATGAAAAAATAAGAATGAAAAGTTTTTTCTACTGAAAGAAAGGAGCAGCATTAAAATTTAAAACGAACAAAAATTATTACGCATATGAGGGGCTTACCTCCTCGTTATACCTCACTCTTTACGCTAAAGTATTTTTAGTAATTTCAACTATTTATTCTACAGCCTTTGTGATTCAGAGCTCATTCTTAAGGAATTGGGACAAAATTTAAGCTTTAGAGTAAAGAGCGAGGTACCGACGAGGGTTGAACCCCTTCATACACGCAATAAAAACATACGAATACAGAAGTTCGTTACGTAAATTAATTCGTAAGTTATGTATATTTTTTACCAATGAAAACGTTTGTAAAAAATTAAAAGTTGTAGTTGCTTTTTTAAGTAATCAAAAAATTGGAGGGCAACTAGGCCTTCTCCCTCGATCCTTTTTTCTCAAAATCTCCCGATTAATTGCAATCAATTAATATGCAAATTTTGTTTTAATTATTTATGTGCGGAGAGCCAAGATCAAAACATGCATTAATTCAAAAACTTCCAGAAATTAAATAAAAAAAACAAGTTTTTTAAATGAAAGTAAGAAGCAACATTAAAACTTAAAACGAACAGGAATTACTTCGTATATGAAAGGGTCTGCTTCGTCATCAACGTCCCGCTCTTTACGCTAAAGTTTGGCTCTTTCTCTCAACTCTACTTTTAAAACAGTAAAAAACTACTGTCTACTAAACCAGAACTAAACTGGTTTACTAACTGGTTTAAACTGGTTTACTAAACCAAAACTAAAATGAAGAAGTAAGGAGCGACCCGGCTCAATAGTAACCAAAACTCTAAAAAATGGAGTTTTGATACCAATAACTACATCAAAAGAATCGCATTTTAATTCTGATTTTAAATATATAAGTTTCATCAAAGTTTAATAGTTTAATAAGTTTAGTCTTACCCATCAAAAGTAGTTCTTTTAATTTTCCATGTAAAACATCAATCCCTGAAAAGTTTGAATAATGGAGTTCTAAAAGTTTGTTGTCTATGCTACTCCTGCCAGTACAAATACCAATTCCTTTTATCCAGGGTTTTTTGGTCATTGCTTACTTTTTTAAAAAGCGATTTTTCTTGTAACCACAAAGTGTACAAATTTGTGTAAAAATTGACCCTATTTTAGAAAATAGGGGAAAACTCCCCTTAAAAGACATAGAACCTTAACGAAAATCACAACGTCCGATTCAGCGTATAAGAGAACCGTATTGTAGAAGTTTCAAGCTCCTAACTAAAAGAATATGGAATTCTGTATTTTTTGCAAGAATTCAGACCACGGATGCGTGTTCATTTTTTATTTTATTTTTTTCAATCGTATTGACCCAGTGGTCCTAGAATATAAGGAGATGGCTCATTTTAACAGAAATTTAAAGTCCTAGTGTCCTTTTTAAGTGATCAAAAAATTGGAGGGTACCAAGGCCTTCTCTTACACTCATTTTTCCCCAAAGTCACTGGATCAAAATTTTGAGATACCTATTTTGTTCAGCATAGTGGAAAAAACTAACTATGTCTTTGGGAATATTTTACTCCCCAGAGTCCCAAGGGGAGGGGCTACAAGTTGCAAACTTTGACTAGTGTTTATATATAGTAATGGTTATTAGGAAGTGTACAGCCGTTTTCAGGGAGATTTTTATGGTTGGGAGGAGGTTGAGAGGAGGGGGTTACGTGGGAGGATCTTTCCATGGGGAAATTTGTTATGGAGGAAGAGGATTCCATGAAGGGGACCCCGGATTTTCTAGCATTATTTAAAAAAATAAAAAAATAAATATGAAAAGTTCTTTCAACTGAAAGCAAGGATCAGTATTAAAACTTAAAACAAACAGAAATTATTACGCATATGAAGGGGTTCGTCTCCACCTAAATACCTCGTTCTCTAGGCTAAAATATTTTTAGTAATTTTAACTATTTATTCTACGGCCTTTGGGATTCAAGCGTCATTCTTAAAGAATTGGCATATAATTCAAGCTTTACTGTAAAGACCGAGGTATTGACATGGGGCGAACCCCCTCATATACGTAAAAAAAATACGAATATAGAAGTTCTTTGAGATGTTAGGAAATTGGTCCTTTGGAGACTATTCCAAAGAAGAGATGTACACATGGGCTTGGGAGTTTTTAACCGAAGAGTTAAAACTTGAAAAAAAAACGCCTTTACGTTACATATTTCAGTGGTGACGAATCCTTAGGTCTCAAACCTGACATTGAATCTTTTGGTATTTGGAAGAAAATATATTCGAAACACCTTGATGAAAACCAAATTAAAAAAATATATCGTCAAAGGTTCGACCTGCGACAATTTTTGGGAAATGGGACAGACTGGTCCCTGTGGTCCTTGCACTGAAATTCACTACGACAGGATTGGAGATCGAAATGCAGCTGATCTTGTAAACACAGGGGACCCAAATGTTATAGAACTCTGGAACACCGTATTTGTGAAATACAACAGAGACTCTGACAACCGCCTGACGCTGTTGCCAAAACAACATGTTGATTGTGGCATGGGGCTAGAACGATTAGTCTCCATTGTCCAAAAAAGAGATCTAACCACGATACGGATCTTTTTACTTCTTTGTTTGACTCAATTAAAGAAAAGAGTCACAGAGAAAAAAAATATGGAGTTGAATACAATGACATTAATGTGGCCTACAGAATAGTTGCAGACCACATACGATGCCTAACTATAGCCTTGTCTGACAGTGAAACCTTGTCACCAGGTAACACTGGAAGGAAATATGTTATCCGGCAAATTTTGCGTCGTGGTGTATACTGTGCCACCGAAAAACTAAAGTTCAAGGAAACTTCTTTCGGATCTTTGGTCCATGTTGTTGTAAGGATGTTAGGAAAAACCTTCCCCGAGCTACAAAAAAATCCCAAAAGGATCGAAAAAATAGTTAATGATGAATAAAAACAGTCCCGTAAAGCTCTTTCGCACGGAAGAAGTGTTTTCCAAAAAAAAGCTGCAAAGCTCGGGGAAGAAAAGTCTTTCCTGGGCAAACTGCTTGGACCTTGAAGGATACACACGCTTTACCGGTTTCGATAACAAAAATGATGTGCGAGGAAATAGGGCTAAAATTAGATGAGCCCGCATATGAGTAATGCAAAGAAAAAGCTAAACAGCTTTCAAAACAAAATGTCAGAAGAAACAATTAGTTTTCAGCAGCAGCTCTCCTGCAGACACTGTATTAAATGGAGCAAGAGACACAGCATATACTGCAGAAAGAGATATTGCATTTACTGCAGCAAGATACATATTGTATTAACTGTAGCAAGACATTGCATGAACTGCGAAAAGAGACATTGCATTAGCTGCAGCAAGAGACATTGTATTAACTTCAGCAAGAGACATTGCATTTACTGCAGCAAGATACATATTGTATTAACTGTAGCAAGATATTGCATGAACTGCGAAAAGAGATATTGCGTTAACTGCAGCAAGAGACATTGTATTAACTTCATCAAGAGACATTGCATTTACTGCAGCAATATACATATTGTATTATCTGTAGCAAGACATTGCATGAACTGCGAAAAGAGACATTGCATTAACTGCAGCAAGAGACATTGCATTAACTTCAGCAAGAGACATTGCATTTACTGCAGCAAGATACATATTGTATTAACTGTAGCAAGACATTGCATGAACTGCGAAAAGAGACATTGCGTTAACTGCAGCAAGAGACATTGCATTAACTTCAGCAAGAGACATTGCATTTACTGCAGCAAGATACATATTGTATTAACTGTAGCAAGATTGCATGAACTGCGAAAAGAGATATTGAACAATAAGAGTGCTTCCTTAAACTTGTCAATTTTTTAGAATGTTTCTGTGGTTTGAAATGTCAATATGCTATTTTCAAGAAAAGAAAAACTTTGTAACGTACTGCAAGGAAAAATATATTAACACACATACACATAATTATTATTATTTAATTAATTTAAAAAAAAACATAATCTAACAATAATATGTTTTTTTGACCGTTGTCACTAATTCCAGAAACACAGCATTTAATGTTCGTCATTCATTTTCAGGTGGTAGCAAAACTCTTAAGTTAATTATTAGTAATTTTAGTAATTTAGTAATTAGTAATTAGCATTTTCTTGTGTTATGCTAACACAAGAAAATGGCAAGTACAACATATCATGACCAAAAAAAGGAGTACGATGGTCGACACCAACAAATTCAAATGATTGGGCTTGTGATTACGTACAGTCAGGGCAAATGCAGATCGAAGTTGAAATTAAAACTAATTCGACCCAATTTGCCACGTTGTTTTACAACCAATTTATTGGATGGCTATGTTCAGCATTAAGAATAAGCACAGCGTACACTCTTTTTCACATGTAGAAAGGTTGAACTGTATATAATCAACAACATCTTGCATAGTGAAAATGAGCTGTACGTTTGAAAGCTGATGTCCCGGTGAAGAATCAAGTCGGTTTACATCATCTTCCACTTTCTGTATTTGTTCATGTCCTTTGGTATAGTTGTTTACTTCTCGCAATATTCCTTCCATAATATTTGGCATAATATAGGTTGGCATAAAATGAAATAATAGATATGATAACTATTAATAAAAAAAAACTATTTTCACATATTGAGATGGGCTGAATTGCATCTTGGAATTTTTTTTCCTTTTTTGTTAGTCGTCTAGAGTAAGCAAAATATAAAATTCGATGAAACGGAACAAGTTTTCATTCTTTAAATGCATGGCTAATTCAAATTAAATGCATGGCTAATTCAAACTGTGGTGCATCAAATATTAAATGCATTCAATTTAAATGCATGGCTAATTCAATGGCTAATGCATGGCTAATTCTTTAAATGCATGGCTAATTCAAACTGTGGTGCATCAAAAATTTCGCCTAACATTGCAAAATGAATCATATTTGAGCTTCTTAGATAATTTCTGAGTGGCCGTTAGCATTTGCTTGGATTTTGAGCAAATCGCGGATGCTGGCGAATAGCACATTTTATTGTTGTTAGGTATTTGATTTTAGTTCTTATAATTTTTGGCCTTTTATTTAATTTTATTAATCTTTAATTCTTTGCCGGTTTTTGCATTGGTTTTTAACTGGTTTTGTTGTACTTTTCACTTTGATTTTTTCTTCGGCATTTTCCTTGTTCACATTATTATGTTCACGCTGAAGAAGAGAGGAAGTTGTTCTCTCGAAATATTCGCTATCTGTGTTTTCTTCAGTATTTTCGTTTGGCCTTTTAAACCCCATTTTTGATCGTTTTCTTTCTTTATGCGGGTCTACTGATCTTTTTTTTTTTTTTTTTTTTTTTTCAAGCAGTTCTAAATCATATTTAGGTTAAAGGTTTCAAATGATATTTTTGTTTATTTCTACTGAGTTTTACCTTCACTGTTAGCAGTTGTTGTCTGTTCAAGATAATTTGTCTAAAATTTGATTGTCACAAGCTCAAATGGGCCGAATGCTCATTCTAGAAGAAATCGTTATGTTTAGGCTTTGAGAAGATGAAAAAAGAAAATTAGACGAAACATAATAATCATTCATTCAAAATTCATGAATACTTCCACTGATGGTTTACTGTTGATTTTACTCATTGTTGCAAGACAAACGATGTTTGTTCTATTTCGGCAGTTGGGCATTGGATCCTTGAAATCAACAAATTGGCAGAAAGATGACAATTTCGGCGTATTTTTTTTGTTTTTAGGACCACGCTGTCTTGCACCGGGAAAAACTTAGTTGGCCCATGAGGAGGTTAACAATAACATTTGGATCGGAATAAAATTGTTTTTCTTTCTGAGTTTTACTGCAACCGAAAAAGACTAACAAATAAGCTAAACAATAGCCAATGTAAAGTAATTAGAAATTAATTAAATTAATAGATTCGAGTAGAATCTAATTAGTTCAGAGTTTATTAATTGAAACATTAATTAAGTAAAATATTTGAATATTAAAAATAAAGCAAAACCAATAGAATTGTGATAACTAAAGTTAGAATACGTTTCATTATCAAGCCATTGGACAGGGGTTTCAAAAAGAGATTTTACGCACCCCCTCCTCCTATAGAATTCCAGGTCATTTTTCTAGTCTAGTTCACAACCCTAGAAAATGATATTATAAAAATCCTCGACGGTAGTTTCATATTATACAAAAATTAAATACCAGTGACAAAAATATTTTTTGTCATACGTAATTACAATTTAAAAAACGAAAAAATTAGCATTTTATGCTGTGTTTCCTCCTCCAACCCTATTGGCTCTACCGAAGGCGATGAATCGATGCTAACGATTCCCCCAAAAGCTGAAATTCATCAGGTCTAATTAGCCAATAGAAGCATGGACTAGCACCGTTTCAAACAGTTCGTTTCAAACCGAGTTTCAAATTCAGAGTTTCAAACCGAAACTCTAAAAATGGAGTTTTGATACCAAAAGTTACATCAAAAGCATCATATTTTAATGCTGATTTTAAATATTAAGTTTCATCAGGATTAGTCTTACCCATCAAACGTTACGAGCCTGAGAAAATTTGCCTCATTTTAAAAAATAGGGGGAAACACCACCTAAAAGTCATATAATCTTAACGGAAATCACACCATCAGATTCAGCGTATCAGAGAACCTTATTGTAGAAGTTTCAAGCTCCTATCTACAAAAATGTGGAATTTCGCATTTCTTGCCAGAAGACGAATCACGGATGCGTATTGTTTTTTTCCCAGGGGTGATCGTATCGACTCGGTGGTCCTAGAATGTCGCAAGAGGGCTCATTCTAACGGATATTAAAAGTTATAGTGCCCTTTTTAAGTCACCAAGAATATTGGAGGGCACCTCGGCCCCCTCCTACGCTCATTTTCCCCCAAAGTCACCGGATCAAAATTCTGAGATAGCCATTTTATTCACCATAGTCGAAAAACCTAATAACTATGTCTTTGGGGACTACTTACTCCCCCGCAGTCCCCGTGGGAGGGCTGCAAGTTACAAACTTTGACCGGTGTTTACATAAAGTAATGGTTACTGGGAAGTGTACAGACGTTTTCAGGGGGATTTTTTTGGTTTGGGGGGAGAGTGCGGGGGGTGGGTTATGCGGGAGGATCTTTCCATGGAGGAACTTGTCATGAGGGAAGAGACTTTCAATGAAAGGGGCACATGATTTTTTAGCATTATTTAAGAAAAAACAATGAAAAATAAATATGAAAAGTTTTTTCTACTGAAAGTGAGGAGCAGCATTAAAACTTAAAACCACCGGAAATCATTACGCATCTGAGGGGTTGACCTCCTCGTAATACCTCGCTCTTTACGCTAAAGTGTTTTTAGTAATTTCAACTATTTATTCTACGGCCTTTGTGATTCAGGGGCCATTCTTAAGGAATCGGGACAAAATTTAAGCTTTAATGTAAATAGCAAGGTATCGACGAGGGGTGAATCCCCTCATATACGCAATAAAAACATACGCATATAGAAGTTCGTTACGTAAGTTAATTCATAAGTTACGCATATTTTTTACTAATGAAAACGTTCATAAAAAAATAAAAGTTCTAGTTGCCTTTTTAAGTAATCAAAACATTGGAGGGTAACTAGGCCTCCTCCCTCGCTCCTTTTTTCTCAAAACATTCCGGTTAAAACTGTGAGAAAGCCATTTAGCCAAAAAAAAAAATAATATACAAAATTCGTTTTAATTATTTATGTGCGGAGAGCCAAGATCAAAACATGCATTAATGCAAAAACGTCCAGAAATTAAATAAAAAAAACAAGTTTTTTAAAATGAAAGTAAGGAGCGACATTAAAACTTAAAACGAACAGAAATTACTCCGTATATGAAAGCGGCTTTTCCTCTTCAACGCCCCGCTCTTTACGCTAAAGTTTTTTTACTGTTTTAAAAAGTAGAGTTAAGAGAAAGAGTCAAAATTTAGCGTAAAGAGCGAGACGTTGAGGAGGAAAAGCCCCTTTCATATACGGGGTAATTTCTGTTCGTTTTAAGTTTTAATGTCGCTCCTTGCTTTCATTAAAATTTTTTTTTTTTTTTTTAATTTCAGAAAAAGCCAAATGAGGCCACGTTATGCAGCTCAATAGAAAAATTAATTAGTGAGCCTTTCGTAAAAAAAAAAACTGAGTGAGGCCCGGTCATGCTTTTCAGTGGAAGAGGACCTAATTTGTAACGATCTAGGGCTGCCACAAGGGTAATTTCTTATGAAAGGTCAGTTTATATTTTTGCCTTCATCTAAGATTGCCAAATGGGTCGTTCTGAGGCCAGATCCGTTAAATCTATATTTTATAAACATGCCAGCCTCCACGCAATTGACTGACTACAATTCATAATTGTTCACGAGGATATTCTTTTAAAAGAAAACAAAAAATATCGTGGGCAACAAATATCAAATATTTGTTTGATGTTTTATACTCTTAGTAAACCTGAAAGTTTACACTGAAATATTTTCACAATTTTTTCGTAAAATATATGTATTTAGAAATGTTTCAAAATGTAATGTTGGTAATTGTAAATATTTAACATTCTACATGTAAATATTTTCGTCCTAGCCAAGTGGATTGGTGCGCTGGAGTGGATTGGAGAGAACGATGGTTCGGATCCTAGTATACCCAATTATTTAGTTTGGGACGGGGGTCAGTGGCGTGACTCTGTAAACTCAGCCAGAGTCAACCCAGCTCGAAATGGGTACTGAAGATATCTGGGGAAGGCAAACAGGAGGGGTGTTCGAAAGCACAGGATGGTTGGCCCCCAGCCCCCCATTGCACTTCCCGGCCTAAGGGCCAAAAACGGAGATCAGCACCGACGGCAGGGACTGTAAAGTCCAATGCTGTATTATTTACCTTTTTTTATCCATCGCTTGATTTAGCTCTTCCTACGCTTGCAGGCCCATACTACAGCAAATTCCAGATTTAGTCAGCATAAACGTGATCCAATCTGATATTTTTGGTAAAAGTGTTAGTCAAGGCCAGAAATTTTGAAAATGCTTCTGAAATTAAACTATAATTAATGCTAAAAATGGTAGAGCAGGAAAAAAAACTTAAAAAAAATTGTCTCTGTCAGGAATAGCACCTACGGAGCACTTCGGAGTATAATACCTACACCATATCCACTGTGCTATGAAGGCTTTCGAGATATATTTTAAATATATTTTATAATTTTTCCGAATTTGACACACCGGACTTTCAATAATATGACGGTGCAAAAGGCAAGACAGCGTTGCAATACGAAGGTCTGCACTTTAACTCTCGAAGGGAACGAGATTTTTTTGGATCAAGAGTAAAGTCGAGTTCGTTGATGGCTTTTCTAGCCTACATTTAGAGGTGGAGAAGGGGTTTAAATTAAGGGACAAACAAAAATAATTTAAACAGCTAATGTGATAGTCGTACGATCCGAATTGAAAATTGGGCATTTAAGATACAAGATCTTTATAAATATCAAGTTTCATTGAGATCCGATCACCCATGTCAATCGCGTATCTATGACTTGTGCTTTTCTTCCCACCAAGTTTCATCCCGATCTTTCCACTCTAAGCGTTATCAAAGATTTCGAGTCCCCCCTCCAACTCCCCCCAAAGTCAGAGGATACAGTTGGGAATTAAAATATGAGCTCTGAGATACGAGGTCCTTCTGAACATAAAATTTAATTAAGATCCGATCTCCAGTATGTAAATTAAAAATACCTATTTTTTTCTGATTTTTCCGAGTTAATCCCTCTCCCCCCAACTCCCCCAAAGAGATTGGATCCTGTCCAGTTATGTCAATCACGTATCTAGGACTTGTGCTTATTCTTCCCAATAAGTTTCATCCCGATCTCTTCACTCTAGGCGTTTTCCAAGATTTCCGGTTTCCCCCTCCAGCTTCCCCCAATGTCACTGGATCCGGTCAGGATTTAGAATAAGAGCTTTTAGACACAAGGTCCTTCTAAATATCATATTTCATTAAGATTTGATCACCCGTTCGTAAGTTAATAATACCTTATTTTTTCAATTTTTTTCGAATTGCAGAGTTGTCCCCCTTCCCCAAAGCAATCGGATCTGGTCCGGTTATTTCAATCACGTATCTAGGACTTGTGCTTATTCTTCCCACCAAGTTTCATCCCGATCTCTCCATTCTAAGTGCTTTCCAAAATTTCCAATGTCACCTGATCAGGTCGAGTTTTAAAATAAGAGCTCTGACACACAAGATCCTTCTAAATATCAAATTTCATTTAGATCCGATCACCCGCTCGTAAGTTAAAAATGCCTCATTTTTTCTAATTTTTCCGAATTAACTGTCCCTACACTACCTTAAAGTGGTCGAATCGGGGAAGTGACTATTCCAAATTTAATCTGGTCCAGTCCATGATACGCCTGCCAACTTTCATCGTTCTAGCTTATCTGGAAGTGCCCGAATTAGTAAAACCGGGGACGACAGACAGAAATTGCGATCGCTATATGACACTTGGTAAAGTACAAAGTGCCATAAAAACAGGCCCCGTAGACACCAATCACTGAATGTCCCGTTAGCCAGATCTGTTAGAAGACAACCTAAATAGACTTATAAAGGATTTGCAGTACAATATAAATTGTCCCAAGAACAACTACGATAACGACTCGCCCAAGAAAAGATGATTTTTTACCTCAGTTGTAATCTGAGAAGCCCCTCTAAGACCCGGATCACAGAAATAGATGAAATGCACTCTGAAGTAGGTGGTAGTAAATAGGCTTATTGAAAAGCAGTCAACGCTAGCTACGACACCCAGTAAGCATATAGCTGATTTGTTCAATAGGATGAGAGAAATCAATCAGCAGTTTCCAAAAAATATTTGAAACCTTTTAGCACACCTTTTGAGACAAGGGGATCTTAGCAACACCGTATTCAGGATTCGCGGTTGAGGGGAGGCTTACAAATTAAAAATAAAATTCATCAAAAAATTGGTTTATATGCATTTTGTTACGTTTTTAAGAGTAAGGCACACATGTTTTAAGGGAAGGGAGGGGTTCAAACCCCTAAATCCCTAGTTATGACCTTAAGGTAAATCCTTTGAGAAATGAGGGATACTAGCAAGGCCGTATCCAGGATTTTTGCTCAGGGAGGGGGGTACAAGAAAAAAGCTTTAGAGATGCATCAACAATCCTAGAGTCACTCTATAGGAATCAGTAGTATATGCTATACGAGAAAGAGAGAGAGAGAAAGAGAGAGAGAGAGAGAAGGAGATAGAAAGAGAGAGGGAGGGAAATAAAATGAGAGAGAAGGGGTAATGAGAGTGAGTGAGAGAGAAAGAGACAGGGAATGAGAGTGAAACAGAATGAGAGAGCGAGGGAATGAAAGAAGAGGGAGCGAAAGACAATGACAATTTGTTTAAGTGAAAGTGAAAAACGCAAACAACCTTTTTCGTGGGGTGTTTGTGTGTGTGACAGATTACAAAGAGAGTGAAAAGGTTAGTTAGTTACACACAACTGTAAATTAACATTGGCAAAACAGTATAAATATATATATATATATATATATATATGTAATTTTCAGAACCATTATTTTTAATAAACTGCATATGTTTTCAAAATATCAGAACATAATAACTCTAAACCAATAAATCTCTTCAGAGTGATTTCATTAGAGCCTTTTTTGCAGACCTCAATCTGAATGAAACTAATTTTGACTTTTTTTTTTGTTGTATTTTAAACTAGACATAGCTTATTCCGACAGTACAATAAACTGCCATATTAAGATAATGTGGACGGGTGTCATGAAATATCAAACTGCTGCTCCCGGTAATGGGCTTAGATAGTTTTCGGTAATTAAAATATGCGTTAATATTTGCAAATTTATGGCCGTAATTCAATAGAATTAGAGAAATTCCTCTATGCAGCATCACTTCAGCCCATTAATATAACAAATGACCACCTAAGTACAAGAAAAAATTTATTAACAGTAAATGTGTCAAAAATCTGTTGTTATGCAGGACGTTTGCACCCAAATGACCCGTTTTGTCGGCTAATCATCTTAATTTGTGCCCAGTGCAATTCTTCCTTTGCTAAGAAATCGTGAATGGCTACAGCAAGGGCGGATTCAGGATTTTTCTCTTTTTTTGGGGGGGGGGGGAGCAAAAAGGTTTCAAAAAGCATCAAAAATCAAAAGTCGCATCAATGAGTTGAACAAAAATTTGGTGAGGGGGTTAAGAACCCGGTAGCCGCCCCAGGGTACGACCTTGGGCCATTGCGATTTAAGTTTTTTTGAGCAGATTTTTTTTTTACTTCCGAGATAAAAAGGAAAAGAATGTTTGTTTCATCTTTTCTGCATTTTTTTTATATTAAAAAAAAAAAAAATCAAACTACTTACGTTATTGAATGGAAATTTAGCAGATGGATGATGGAACTGATAATTTTTTCTGGTTGATTTTCGAAAAAAAGTAGTTCCAGAATTGTTTAATCTTTTCTCTGAAGAAACCAAAAATGATTATAGTTTTCAACGTTTTTTTCTAACTATAAGGCATTGAATCTACTTTAAACGTTCAAGTTGTGGACGAGTGTAAATTTTGTAATCTACAACCATTACGAAAAGTCTGAGATGTCTATCACAAACTGTTTGAAAACAAAAGAAACAAAATGGAATTTGAAAAATTGCTTTTTAATTTATCCCCTCCCCCTTTCCGGCACTTTACATCCTTATTTCACAAAAAGAGAAGAAGAAGGAAAGCACTGAGTCAGTTAATGCCAACACGGCTGTGCAGGCTCCCACTTCGCAGCATTGTATTCAGGGCTTCACAATTTACACCATCCCATGAAATTCATATTTTCTTTAAATCCTCTTTTATAACACCTTCTCACTCGTCTCGAGGATGTCCTTTATTTTGGACCCCATTGCCAAAAAGCACTATTTTTTTGCAACCTGTCATCTTAACAACCTCCATCATAAACCGTACCCAAACTGCATATTCCACATAATACAGAGTTCCCAGATGAGGCGCATTTGCATCATTTAGGCACTCTTTTGAGACCGTTGTGCGTTAATTTTTTCGAACTGAACCTTTTTGGGGGGGAGGGGGAATCGCTCATTCAGCTAAATGGTGCTTTCGGCACATTTACACTTTTATGGCGGAAAAATTTTTAACCACACATCTGGCAACACTGATTGATATATAACGAAAAGAGAAATCATCAATGCAACAGCCCAAACACATTAAAAAAAAAAAAAAAAAGACAGAAGGAGAAAAGGAAGACTGTTTTCCTAAATTAGTGATTAATATAGACCAGCACTTGAATGAGGCCTTAACCCTACTCATCCATACAATCACATAGGTCAAACAGCATAGCCATACACAATCAACCATAAAGAATAATCCATGGACAGGCAGTCATGTCGTCAATAAGTATAAGTCGTCATTTACCAAACAATAACAACAATAAAGACAAATAATTTAGAGGCAAGAACCCAACACAAGGGCTAGAGAATACACCCTTGCCTATAGGGTTTCGGCACTTTAAATTCTCTACCCAGTTAAGTGGTACTTACTGTTTCTATTGAATGTGCTTTTAGAAAACCATTTTTTGTCACTTTACACCGTAAAATAGACATTCAACAACTCAACTACAAATTGAAACAATAAAATCACAGACATCATCATATACCCCTTCTTCCAAGGCTATATTACCGGGAATACAAACAGAAAACAAAAGACACATAATCAGACTTACACATTTGCCTCTAGATACGATGAATGTCTCTAGGAGATCGGTGAAGCAAATTTATTCGTAGCCTATAAACTTTCTCGTGATGGTCTTTTTTTGGGCGGGAGGGGTTGTGACGTGAAGACCAAGAATATTGACCACTACAGTTTGAAACTAAAAGTACCAACAAATACCTGGATTGTGGAAACCATCAATAATATCCAGCAGGACATATTAGAGGAAGCCGAATATTTTGTGTCACTGCAGGGGCTTCCATTTAAACAGGAACGTGCACAGGGGGGGGCCTCTGCCACCCCTTTCCCCAAAATATCGATTTTTCTTGATTTCTACGCAAATATTCTTCAAAATACCCTCTTTCAAACAATCGATTACATTGTATACAGTAAATTGAATATTTTATTATGTACATATGTATACAATGAAATATGCAGCAAATCAGTTTATTTAAATAAGGTTTTAAAACGGATACCAGAAACAATTATCTGCAGTAATAAGGGAGATATCGTCCCATATAAGAATCCAAGGGGAATACCCCACCCTAGTCTTCTTCTTATAGAACTATATTAAGAAATCTCCTTAACTTTTATTCTCCTTGCCCTTGATTATAGTTTGACATTTCTTCATGATCTGACGCTGAACAGGTCTTCTTAGATTTCTCTGCTTTCTATGTCTTTCTTTCCTTTTCTTTTTTTGGCGTTTTTTTTTTTTTTGATTTTCACTACGCTTTAGGCTAGGGAAAATATGATTTTTTTTTGTAATCAGGTAACAAAGATCAGGGTATCTAAGTCATGTAATTCGCATTCCAAATCACCCAACATGCTTCTCCAGTGCCAGCCAAAGGGCACAAGGCACATAAAAGGGCGAAAACCTGCTTCAATGGACGTATGAACGAGACAAGTATGCCATCCACCCAACCGAAATATCAAAGTGGGAAGACATGTAACACTGGTGCACACCAACGAGACGATTGGAGGCTCTTCAATAATAATCTCGGTACTTTTGGAGGTACAGAAGGGTCTAAGGGGTTTTGTTTATATCCTTTTATGGTTTGTTTGCATATTGTATAATATAGAATATTGTTTATTGTCTTTGAGATGTTTTATTATTATGATTTTAGTTTTCAACAGGTCAAGCTTCTAGGGCACAATAATCGAGTACTAACAAATGATTTACTAGCATGAATAAAATCATTGAAAACAGCGCAAAGTTCCTCTTCTCTACTATTCACAACAACCACTAGAGGCACTCGGGTCAAAATATTTTCTATACAAATTGTAGATAGGAAGGAACAAATTATTAATGCATATAAGCGGCCATGGAAGGTGGTAGCTCATCGTAAATAGGTTGGAGGAAAAATAGTAAGAAGGCAGAGTCAAAAACACGGTTATTCAAATCCTACAACACCCTCAAATCCAACAATCACCGATAATGTTAAAAAAACAAAACAAGAAAGGATGCTCAAGAAACATATTAGAAAGTTTTCCGGTAAACTTAGACACGATTCCGTTCCACCCATTACTTAGAAGGTGAACACACTACTCGATGTATCTTCATTTTTTCTTATATTTATATTTTTATTGATATAAATATTTTTTATATAAATACAATATTAATATATATAATATTATATTATATATTATAATTATATAATATTAATATATATTAATATAATAAATATTAATTATAATTATATTTCTATTTATTTTTATTTATTTATTATATTTGTTCTTTCCAAATGCAGTAATCGTTTCATTCGCAAAATTTTATTAAAGCCCCTAAAGTAATGGACCTTCTTGAAATGGACGCTAAAATAGCCTCCCTAGGGAGGCACGGACTAGTGTAAGGGGGGGGGGTGTGGGAACATTACATTAGGATTAACAAAAAATCAAATGAAAACTGCACAGTCACACAAAACAGCAGAACCCTTTCGAGATGCTGCTGAGCACTCCTTTCAGGACAATCAATTAGACGATCTTTGCAATTAATTAGCGTCTAATTAATTAGTTTCTCAGATATGCACTACAAAAGTTCACATTACAAGTAAAAGAAGGGACTAATGTAGCCAAAACCACATATTTAATTGGATATCTTCGATGTGCTGAAGAGAATAAGAGAACTGAAGATATATTTTTTTTTGCAAACTCATTCCTGGCAAAGCCGCATCCAGTAAAATCCACACCACGCCCAGTATAAACCAAAATGAGTGAGGTACTCGAGAAGTACCTCATGACCTCACTCAGAGCCTCACTCAAAATGAGTGATCTTCTACAGATGTAACGAAAGCTATAAAGTACATAAAAACAGTTTATTATAAGTGATATTATTTACAAAGCTGTGCCACAATATGGGAACTATTTCCACCTTCCTTTAGTACTATTGGGACAAACGCAGTCTTTCTCGTGCCAAAGTGATTCAGAGGATAGATGAATTTAAAGTGTGAATTGCAATTTATATTGAAGAAAATCAAAACGAGAATGCAAACAGGTTTGGGGATGGTAATTTAATCTAAATCATTAAACTGACATATTTGGGAATATTTTAGGAAATTTAAGATTTTTAAATAAGTCAATGTAAGGGCTAAAGATGCATCTGTTGATTCAAAAAGATTAAGTGAAAGTATTCATAAAAAATAGAGCTAAAAAAGATAAATTTGGAAAAAAAATGAGTTTGACATGCTTCCACTTTTTAACTTGTTCACCCAAGATAACAGAAGCAAACAAAAATCCATTTGTTGAACACATGAATGCTTTCTTAATTAATTTATCAAATTATTTTCATAATCTCGATTTTACAAAATATGCGTGGATACAGGATCCATTTATCGACAAAGAAGGTGACGAATTTAAATTAACAAGTAATGAGAAAGAAAACTTGATTTAATTAGCTTATGATAATTGGTTAATATGTAATTTATAGTGCATCTCTAATTCAATTTTGGCTAGTTACTAAAAGTGAATATATTATAATAAAAAGTGAATATAATAAAAAATAAAGATGGTGTTCACAAAACTTTTTTTTTATGTGAAACAGGATTTTCTGTATTAGCTGAAATGAAATCGAAATATCGTGTTCATCTGGTTATGGAAAAGGGGCTTCATGTAGTCACCTCATCATTAACACCAAGATTATAATTATAGCTAATTATAGGCAAACTAATCATAATTATAGGCAAACTAATTATAATTATAGGTAAACAGATCCATCTCATTAAAAGGCAACAATATAAAACTGTTATTCCTTTTCCTTGTTTGTAAGCAAACAAAAGCAAACTTTCGCATGCAAACCGATTAGGGTTCGCGTAGCGCAGGTGCCGATCTCCTGATTCTCAGCCCTCGGCCGGGGTGCAATGCGTGGTTGGGGGCAAGCCATCCGACGCTTTCCCGTGCTTTTCCCTAGATTTCTCTAGGTACCCATTTGAAGCTGGGTGGACTTTTGGCTTGTCTTACGGGGAAACGCCACTAACCCTCGTCGTCCTAAACCAAACGGTCGGCACCACCGAGATTCGAACCAGCGACCCTGTGCATTATAATGTCTGCATTATTTTTTGAAATGGAAGCAAGGCGCCATGCGACCAAACATTTTAAAGAGAGCCCTGATAAAATAAGTTTGGAAACCATTGCCCTAAAGTGACACCTAATTCATGTTACTAATTGAAGAAAGTAGAAACAATAAAGTAGTAGGAACAATATAATTACACTTCAACTACAGTAATAGTAGTAGCCTAACACTACATAATTCTATGCTCCTTTTCAGTATTCCCTGAAAATGCACCCCTCTCCCCTTGATGGTCCCAAATATAGTCACAGATGTATAATTATTTGTTGTTTCGCAATGCGTCATCCATTCTTTATTAAAAGAATTTAGCTGAATTCTTTACTCGTAAAATAACTCTGTCTTAGTGGTTTCAATGCAATTGTTGGAATTAGGTTTCACTTTAGGGTCCATTTAAGGCTTTTAAATAGGAATTTGCGAGTGAAACGATTAAAAAAATATATTTAATATATTTAAATATATTAAATATATATTTTGTATATTTAAAAAAAGCGTAAAAAAGCAACGAGTATTGTGTTCATCTTGTCTCTACGTAAGTAATTTAATATTCTTCAAATTTAGAAAATTTTAGGACATCAAAGAAGCATTCGTTAAAAATAACGTTCAACTTTAAAACAAACGTTATCAGAATAGTAACGTTAAAAATAGCGGATATTGCAAAAGATATTATCAATATAGTGTGTACTACAGATCTTAGAGTTCAATTTTGATTTTATATCGAAGTATTACATTATCTACTGCTGTTTTTTTTTCATTTGTGATAAGAGTCAGGAGTTGGGCGCCATTAATTTTTCACCAGCTCTAAGAGAGACCTAAAGGCTCCAGGCTCTAAACGGCTAAATTGTTGCTTAAATCGTGTTATTGGTATCATTTATAATTAATACTAATAACCTAAAACTCCTCACTCTCTGTAGACGTTGTCAGGGGGAGGAATTAGGGGGCCTAACTCTTTTTAACAAGTATTAACAATTTAACAATAAACTGTATTTAATTTGTTACTTGCATTGACACGCATGGACATTACAACTAATAGACAAACATATTGGTGTGTCCTACCGAAATATTCACCTTTTCCGTTCAGTATTTTCGTTGACAATAAAAAACCCCATTTGCAATCTTTACTTCTTCAGTTTCATTTTTGTAACAGTTACACTTAAAGACCAAAACCCATTTCTATGTTCAAACGTAGCCAGGGGGAGGTTGCAGGTTCTCGCCCTGTTTAATTCAATTTGATTAAATGTTAATTTATTTTGTTCCAAGGCCTTCTGAATTAGACCAGTCAATTATTTGCCTCAATATTGAATTAAAAAAAAAAAAAAAATTGGGAAGAATTCACAAGAAGAAATTTAGAGGAAATTAGAATTTCTTCACAAGGTGTGAAGAGCCAAATTTGTAACAGGTTGGGTTGCAGGAAGAGAGTGTGCAGCGAATTGTAATAGCATTTGAAGCCCTGAAACAGATGTAATAGCGATAGATACAAATAGAGATGTAAGTTGTGCTTGTCTAAAATAGATATTTTAGTTTTGACTTTCTTGTTGCATTTATCTTGTTCTACCACCTTTAGAATTACAACAGCCAATACTGATCACCGGCGGTGGTGCACCAAAGATTCAAAGTATGCCCATAGAAATATCTTCTGAATAATCACCCCTACACCAGAGGCGTAGCTAGGGTTTTCAGCATCCGGAGACGCAGTCAGTTTTAGCCCCTGCCCCTCCTCTATTATCCTGATAAAATCAGAAGATCATATTATTGACGAAAATACTAAAAAAAAACTGTGATCAGTGATCACCATATACTAGTCGTCACTGACAAAAAACTAATTTTTTAAAGCTTAAAAATTAAACAAAAAAAGCTCATTTTTTCCAGGAATACAGTAGTTCAATGGGTTCATTTTCTCTCTTCAAAATTTTCTGGATATCGATTAAGGTCTCACTGCCCTTTAGTAAGGTGTACTGGCCCGGCTGGTAGGACACGGAAATGCAGAAGTTCTGAATACCACTACTTTCCTTTTTCCCCAGACCCAAGGTCAATCTGACTTCAAGGTATTTACTCAAGTGTTCCACTAAAATAGAAAGAAAAAATTAATAACTGTGAAAATATTGAGACATTTAAAAGTCCAGCTAACTCCTTCGATACACAAGTCCAATAAAAATGTTCAGAAACAATCAGAAACAATTCAGAAACAATGTAAGATATAAGTGTCCATTAAGCACTTTAATCTTTAATGGTAAGCTTAAAAAAATCAGGCATATTATCTACCATTAAAAAGTGTCTCAAAATCAAACAAAAGTAAACAATTACCAGTTAAGAAACACTAGAAAAATGGCAACCTTGACCGTAAACCAGTTGGTTGAACAGAAAATATAAAAATTAGAAAGTTTCTAGCCTCGAAAAAATCATTAAAAATTTTAAGACATGGGATTTGCCATTAAAAGTGTCTCAAAGCCAAATAAAAGCGACCATATAAAGCTTTTTAGTCTGAAATACCAAGAACACCAAAGTACCCCCTCCGAACCAATATTAAGCCTATTCATACCTGATAATGTTGATTTTTGTTTTGGTTATTTCAAAATTGTGAAGTATTTAGGACAGTCCCACCTTTCATTCAGCGTTGCCACGTTGAACCGTGAAATAAACTAAACTAATTGTTCAAATTTGACAACACCCTTCATCCGGAAAAATTCAAAAACAAGCAATATGTTTACTCCCAAAGGCAACTAAACCTTCAAAGCAAAACTACATCTTCTATAGCGATATAGCGATTTTTGCTGGTATAGCTATAGCTATTTGAAGCCACTAACTTTTGGCTTATTTTTGCTGATTTTTCTCAGCGTTTATTTTCAAATTCCGGCAATAATGCTGCTACTAAAAGCTACATAACTGCATAGCTTAGTTTTGCTGATTTTTCTCTGCGTTTATTTTCAAATTCCGGCAATAATGCTGCTACTAAAAGTTACATAACTGCATAGCTTATTTTTGCTGATTTTTCTCTGCATTTATTTTCAAATTCCGGCGATAATGCTGCTACTAAAAGCTACATAACTGCATAGCTTATTTTTGCTGATTTTTTCTCATAACTGCATAACTTTTCTCAAAGCTACATAACTGCATAGAGGTATTTGTTTATTGAAAACTATATTCCCAATTCTTCCCCATTTTTTAAGATATGTGCTTGTGTAAGTATGTATGTTGTGCTTTATTATGCATGTCTCATTACAACTGAATCCCCGATTTTTCCTAATATGTTAAGATAAATATGGTTCTGTTAATTTCCAATTAAAAATTTCAAACAATTAGGTTTCATTTTCATTATCCGTTAAATATTTCAATTTTTTTGTAAAGTGCGTTATATTCACTAGCTTGTAGATTATTTTACATCTCTTTTTACCTTACAAATGTAGAGCTCTGAAATTTTTAACAGCATTCGCTTAAAATCTTCATATTTTACAAGGACCAATTGTTATGTAATTTAAGGTTCAAAATGAACGATTCAAATCTAAGGGCAAAAAAAGAAACCTCTGGCTCCTTCACATATAAATTTCGCGCAGCTTTCTTAAACTTCTGAATGTCATAGAATTAGAGGGCACAACTAGTGTTGTTTTAAAACACTGAAAGTCATGAATGTAGTTATTGGGGACAAAAGATACCTTTTTCTGTATCTACAAACTTCAAATTTCTGTTGCTTTCTAAAAATATATTTCTATTTTCTACCTTGCAGAGGGTTCTCTAGACTTACTTCCATCTTACAAGTGTATAGCTCGGAAACTATAAATCATCAAATATGTTTGTAAGGAAATACAATACATTCATTTAATATAATGCAAGGGAAATAAAAAAATAATTATCTAATTAAAAATAATTATAAACTAAAATAATAAAAATTAATGAATTAATTGAAATTAATTCAATGCAAAGGAAATAAAACAAGTCTACTAGCAACAGCATAAATTTTACCCTTAGAGTTGAATTCATTACTTTTGACTCTAAAGAGCATAATGACTTTTATAGGAGTATCTTACATTAGAACTTTCTAGTTTCCCTTTTTTTGGCTTTTTTTGTGCTATAAATATAAGAATACATAGAAATACAAATTACAAGCCCTTTCCCGAAAATTAAATTACAAGATATACAGGTTGAAATTTCGATTACAATATCACATACGATGAATTATGAAATTACAAAAAAAATGTCTTATAAAACCTTTTTTGAAAATAATAGCTTCGAGAAAATACGAATGTTCTGCCTAATCTACACTCTATCTATGTTCTAATCTATCCGTCTATGTTCTAATCTATATTCTGCCTGATCCAAACCACGACCCTTTAAGTGCCGTACGAAAAGATTCGTGAACTCCTTCGTGCCAAATTTGTAGATGCATTTAACAAATGATCTTTTTTTCTCTTTTTCTATATCTATTGTGGTAGTAAAAGTAGCATAATTTAGTGTTCATTTTTGAGAACTGCAATAGCTATTTAAATATAGGAATACAGAAAACTACAAACTACAACTCCTATTTCGAAAATTGAAATTGCAAAATATATTGGTTGAAACTAAGATTTGGAAATCTTATCACAGTCGAATCACAGACGATGTATTATACAATTATAAAAAAAGACCTCGTATAACACTCTTTTGAAAATAATACCTTCGAGAAAATGTAAATGTTCTGCCTAATCTACATTCTAATCTATGTTCTGCCTAATCTAAACTACGAGCCTTGAAGTGCCGTAGGATGAGATTCGTAAACTTCTTCGTGCCACATTTATAGTTATATTTATATATTCAACAAATGACCTTTTTTATATCTTTTTCTTTATCTATCGGGATTGTAAAAGGGGTTGGTTTAGTGTTAATTTTTGAGTGCTACAATAGCAATTTAAATAATATAAGAACACGGAAAAATACAAACTATAACCTCTATCTCGAAAACTAGTAGCAAAATTTAGTGTTCAATTTTGAATGCTATGATCGCTATTTAAATATATAAATACAGAAAAAAAAATACAAACTACAACCCCTAGCTCGAAAATCAAAATTACAAAATATATGAGTTGAAATTAGGATTAGGATATCGCATACGATACATTACAAAATTACAAAAAAAAAAGACATCTTATAAAACCTTTTTTTGGAATTAATAGCTTCGGAAAAATATGAATGTTCTGCCTAATCTAGTTCTAATCTATATTCCACCTAATCTAATTGGCACATTTTGTAATAATTTTTGCCCCTTCAGGGCAAAAATTATCTGTGATTGACGCACCCTCTAAGGTCCTCTCGAGAGATGGTTCATAATTGGCATGATTAGGGATTTACATTAAAACTAGAAAGCAAATATTATACCACAATATTTACAACTTCACGATATTTCCATTTTGGATCATATTTTGGAACACAACAACTTTTCAAAACTAGCAATAAGTTTTATCAACCCTCTGGCCAACAACCTCAATGCCTGGAGAACCCTTAATGGCGATATTTTCAAACAAATAAAAAATAAACATTTTTACTGTCCTTGGTACGTTCAGGTTCAACCAAGTGCTTTAACTTTGAAGTCAGAATAGTTAACATATTTGGACGATGAAAAGTTTGTTTAAAAGCTCATTAAAACCATTAAAAAGCTATTTAATTAATTTCATCATTTTGTGTATTTTAATTTAATTAATCAATATTTCTATTTAATTAATTTAATCAACTTAAATTAATTCATTTAAGTTAAAAATTAAATTCAAGTTAAAAAATTAAATTTACGTTAAACTAAATTAAAATAAACTAATTTAAATTAACTTAAATTTCATTTGAGATATACTTGAGATATACATTTATTAAGAAAAGAAAACAAACAATATTTGCCATTCGCCTGCCAAGAAAGGCAATAAGCTTGTAAGGGCAAGCGAGGTTATCACCATCAGATAATTAAAACCACGTTCATATCACACTACTCAATACAAAAGAAACTCAACTGATGAAGGAAGTAAGGAAAAAAAGAGAAAGAGGAAAAAGACAAGAAGAAGACAGAAAAAAATTTAACAGCAAATAAATCAGGGAAATGCCTTGAATAGAATGACAACCTGGAACGGGCCTTACATCAAAATTACTCACGAGATAAAAGAAACTTGAAAGCCGGAAGACTAGGCACATTTTTTACACCCTCGGGCAAAATATTCCAAACATGTGGACCATAATGGGGAATCACAAAAG
Source organism: Artemia franciscana (assembly GCF_032884065.1). Taxonomy (NCBI): domain Eukaryota; kingdom Metazoa; phylum Arthropoda; class Branchiopoda; order Anostraca; family Artemiidae; genus Artemia; species Artemia franciscana. Next base: position 2,428,496 of record NC_088866.1, read on the forward strand.
ATGCCAGAGTAGTACTCCTAAACTCATGAGTTAAGTTATCAGCTTTTCTTGTATTATGACTATGACGGTCTATATTAAAAGTAAAAAGATTTTCAAAAGCAGGGGTGAGCAGGCGATTCAAATATTTATACGAGAAAATCGCAACTTGGTAATCTCGAATTTGGGATACATCCATTAACTTATTCTTTCTAAAATACTCATGAGCAGGAACATCATCAGAATCATAAAATTCTGATAATAATTTTACAGCTCTATTCTAAACTTTGTACTCTTTTGAAACATGTTACAAAATTACTTGCCCATATAGAGCATCCGTAGCTAAGATATGGACAAAATATAGAAAAATAAATCATTTTTAGAATCTTTTTTGGGACTAGATTTTTAATTCTTTGCATCACCCCAAGACCTCTGCTTAATTTTTCAGCTATAGCATTTGAACATTAATATATAGCATTTGACATTAAAGTCAAATTGAATAATTAATAAATTTAATTAACATTTACACCAATTAAATTTTTATTTTCAATTAATTACAAATTGAATTTATTTGATTACATACCAGTGGCGTTTGCAGTGGTTTTCAGGTATCTCACAGAATTATCTTTCAAAGCTTTTGGCCAATCACTTTCATCTCCCATTTCAACTGGATGGGGTTTGAATACAAGGTCAAGCTCTGGAATCCGATTTTCGGCTCGACTCTCAGAATCGGTTGTATCTTCAGCTCCAGATTCATTATCAGATGTTATTCTGCTTCGCTTTGTCCTCAAATCTACAGAGAATAGAACTATAGTTACCTAATGGTTTCAGGGGTTTTATAATAGCAAATCCCGACCAAACACCCAATGCTACCCGTAAAAACACATTCCTGTATATAAGAGCGGACGGCAATAGAGTAGAATATATGTTATTCACTGCAATAGCTGGAGCTAACATGAGCATGACATGACACAAAAAAGGATCTAAAAGAAATAAACAGCAACACATGTACAAAAAAAAAATTAAGGCAGTAAGTGCTGCTTCAGGTCAATAAATTAAAAAGAGTCGTATAAAAATTAAAATAAGTCAAGAATCTATTTTCACGATTAAAATAGCGACCGTTTATACATAATATTTCAGAATAATCAAGTATATAAATGGTTGGTAATGTTATTAAATACCGAAAGGTAATGTTATTAAAATAGTGAATAAAATAAGGGACAAATGATTTGCAATATCTCTCGGTTGTAGAGGCTCAGTAAGTCATTAACTGTGGACAATTATTTTTTATTTGTCGGAGTCTAGTAACTGGTCCTTCAGTAGGGTGGCTCTCAAGGTCGGGTGGTACACCACGATGACCTGGGGAATTCAAAAAATTTAGTCCAAAGCGGTAAGTTAACTCATGTCTACGACTATCAAGTGAATTCAAGTTGAGTTGTTGTACTGCATAATCATATGTTGAGTAGTTATGTACAAGTATAATTTTTACAGCTCTTTTTTTTTATCATCTCGACTCTGTCTAACTGATCTTTCGTCAAACCCAGATGCCAAGCTGGACGCGCATGCACAAGAGAAGGTCTAACATAGCTGCAGTATAGATTTCAAAACCTCGATCGGTGTACCAAATCTCTTCAGGTGGGAAACGATTGTAAAATTGATGCGTCTTTTTTAGCCAGATAGTCAACGTGCGAGTTCCATCGTAAATATTCGTCCAAAAGTACTCCAAGTATTTTTACAATCTTCTTAATCGGCAATAGAAGAGTGGCTGTCATCCTTTAGGAAGGAAAAAGTCATATAAGAGGTCTTAGTTTCGCTGACTGTCAGTTTTACCTTTCCTAATTCAGCTTTTAGGTCATTAAAAATTCTCGTCACGTCAGACTGTTCGGTAGTCGGAGGGATTAGTTGCAGTGATAAAACAGTCAAATCATCAGCAAACTTAAAAAGCTCTGGAACTGTTGCTAAAATACGATTGAAAACAATTAAAAACGAAAGTGGGCCTAATTTAGTCCCTTGTCGCAAACCGCAACAAATATCTAAAAATCCAGATGGCTCATGATAAGGGAGTTGAACACACTGGGATCTTTTAAAAAGAAAACTAGCAGGCATACGTGCAACAAACGGACGGGCACCCATAACCTTAGCTTCTTCCACTACTATGCTTTGGTCAAGACAATCAAAAGCCTTCGCTATATCAGCAACTAATGCATTAACATAAGCGCCATTTTTTCTAAATGTCTAAGGATAGTATTCAACAAAGCAACCAAATAGTGAAGAGTATTATACCAGGGTCTAAATTCAAATCGTTGGGAATCTATGTTATCTTTTATGTCCTCAAATAAATAATCAAAAATAACTTTCAAACACTTTTGAAAGAGCCAGTGTTTTTTAAATCGGCCTCGTATCAGTAATATCCTTAGGGACCTTACACTTCGGGATTGGGGTAACATGCGCCTGTTTAAAAATACCAGGGGAATCACCATCAATAAAACATTGGTCAAAAATTGCCGTTAAAGGAGTAGATAAAAGATCAGCGCACTCAACAATCAATTTAATTGGTATCTCACTTGGGTAACTAGATTTACAAGGATCAAGTGCCTTCAACTTCTTAATAACTGAACTAATCTCTAGGGTAGGGATATTTGAAACTGAGTCATTAGGAGGTAATATTGTTAGTCGCGGATGGATTTTACAAATTGATACACAAATTCATTAATCTCACTAGGTTGCAGGGGTTTACCATCATTATCTCTAACTTCAACTTTGGTCACTATTTTTGCGGATAATAGTTTGAATTCTATGAAGAAACTTCCATGGATTGGATTGATGTATTTTGCTTATTATTTTTGAACCATACTGCTTACGTGAACATCTTATTTTATACACAATTGTATTTGTTAACATTTTGAAATCTCTCAGGTCCAGTTAAATGCAATTCATTCCTCAATTTTATCAGATCCCGAATATCTTGAGTAATTCATGGTTTTTCATTAGATTTAACAGATTTTATTTTTCGTGGGAAAATTTCAGAGCATTTTTCTAACAGCTTTCTACAAAATAAACGTGCCATCTTGTCACCATCAGACAATGAGAAGATGTCCCACCAGTGACGATATTTAAGCCAATTCTTGAAGAAAATTACTAGCTCAGGTATGTATTGTCAGTGCATTGTCAGTGCAATTCAATAAGTAATTCACAAGGTCTTTACGATAAGGGCCATGGGTCGGATAGTAAACAACACATATCACCAGTGATGCCACTTCCTTAGGTAGCCTCTCAGTCCTGTACCACAACCATAAGACTTCGAAACCGTGTTTTTTTGGTATGTTGCTGAAACTGAGAACTCTAATTCTTATAGATGATAGACAAATAGTACCAATACCACCATCATGTGTTACTGTAATTTCAACTGGTGTCATTCTTGGTTTAAAATAGGCACCATATCCATCAAATGCAACATACTCTCCAGTCGCGGACCACGATTAACAGATACAAGCAATATCAATGAGTTCATTTTTCAAGCATAGTTCGACCTCTTCCATTCTGTTCATAAGTGACTGGAGATTTGACAATAGTATTTTTGAAAATGAATAGGGATGAACTGAGGGCTTTCCACTGTCGTCTCGAATTTGCTTGCCAGCACATTGGATCGGTTCTAATTTGGGAAACTCAGAAAATATGGTTTGAATGGTGGGTGAATATTTGATTTCTTTAAAATTCCAACTCCGTTGGATGTTTCGACTGGACGTATTGTCGAAAGGCTGGCTAATGTTGGTTCTTGCCAGTTTTTCCAGGGTTTCAAGAGGGGGGGGGCTGGTATGACGGAGGAGGGATGTGCATTGTTTGATTTAAGATAGGCCGCATAAGATTCAAACTTATAAGAGGGACCGGATATGGCTGCCCTGCATCAACAGAGGTGCATTTTTTCGCTCCCCGTTTTTGGACCTCGCAATAGAGGAAGACACTTCCTCCTTTAACATTGGTCTGTATCTAAGGCTGTGATCCAGATCAGGAATCCACTTTTCAGCTCGACTCTCGGAATCTTTTGCAGTTTCAGCTACGGATTCATTATCAGAAGTTATCCTTCTTAGTTTTGTTCTCAAATCTGCAGAGAATAGAATTATGGTGCATCAATAGCTCTAGGACTTTAAAGTAGCTTATCCTCTGTCCAAATACCCAAGACATTATCAATAAGAAATCCTTGCACGAAAGAGGGGCGGAATAGAGGGAGATATTTCCTCCCTTAATATTGGTCCGAATTTCTGGCTCTGAACCAGCTCAGGAATCCGGCTTTCAGTCCGACTCTCTGAATCTATTGTAGCTTCAGTCCCAGATTAGGGTCTTAAAGTGCCTTTTTTAGATCCAGATACTACTCTTAAAAAAATATTCTGGTTTAAGAAGAAAGAAGGAATACATGAAGAATTTTGCTCCTTTAATATCAGTCTGAACAACCTGCCTCCCAGAATAACAAGGTTAAGATTTTAACCCACGAATGCAATTTTTCAGTTTTAATTCCACCCCTCCTTTCCTAAGAAAAAACCATCTCATATTTATTCTTCCCAAAGGATTATGCCAATGAAGACCTAGAAATGCGGGTTGTATCTTCGGTTTATTCATTATCATAAGTTTTTCTAGTTCTCATTATCCTTACAACGGCAGAGAATAGAATTATGGTAGACTGAACAATTTTAGAGTTTTATAATACCTTTTTAATTATCAAACATCTGGTACAGGCCGTAAAAATCATTCCAGGGATATATTTCCACCTTTAATAGCAGACTGAATGACCTGCTTCCTAGAATTAGAATCTGAAAGTTTCTGACAACAAAACTAGTTTTTTCGTTTTACCCCCCACCCACCTCCCATGGAAAAATCCTCTCACATCCATCCTTTTCAATTTTCAGAAATCTACCCATGTGGACACAGGAGAAGCAATCCCTTTCCAAACAAAATTACTTTAATATTTAAAGATTAAGTAGTTGAGCTAGGCAGATTTTGAGGGTTTGACATTGGACCTGATCCCAGTAAGTTCCATGTTGGACTTGACCAAAAGAGGATTTAACCAAAACAGTTTCACGCCCCTAGCTCAACCACTTCCTATAAAATATTTAAAAAATTATCCGAAAAACGAATTTATCCCCTGAAAAAGAGAATAACTACAGAAACTACAAACAAACTGAAATTGATGCAAGGTTTCTTTTCGTTAGACACTTGAGGCGGATCTATGATTCCGAATCCCACATATAATTTTCTAAAATTTCACTAACAACCTCCATCTGTTAAACAAAAAAATGATATGAATAGAACGACACCAACAAATCGCTGAGTATCAACTGATTCTGTTTAAAAAAAAACGAACTGAAAAAATGAAAGTGAAACCAAAGAAATAAATTTTGCCACTTAAAATATCTTAAAAACAAAATAATTGGCTATCAGCCTGAAGCTCAGCTTCCCTCCCTTCCTAAAGCCCTGCTGATTAATGTTGGAATTAAAGGGCCAAAACTGTCTCAACGATTTTCATGGCATTGGGGACATTAAGGGTAATGAATCTGGACCCTACATCCGTGGGCAACAGCGGAAAGCCGTCAGTAAATCTCAAAGAGCAACACTGTCCAACTTCACGCTAAGGATGATGGTGGCTAGCGTTTACTACGAGATCGAATGCGTTGCTTTATCAAAAGACCACTATCCAGCACTGTAAAAAATTATTGAAGGAATAGCTACAGATACCCTTGAATCGATCTCCTTTATGATCAGAGCTAACTGCCAACTGTTTCCGAATTGTAGAGTTTGAATTGTGCTTCGAAGCATATTCGCTTCGCCTGTTGACAAGCGAAAATTGATTGTTTTCGTAATATAAGCCCCCTAAAAAATGACACATGTGACCAATCAAATATGTTTTCTATCATGTGCTATCGACTTGTGTTAGAAAAAAAAAAAAAAAAAAAAATTGTGATTGTGTGTGAAGACTTTCATGCTAAAGTCGGGATGATGTTTCGCATCTTCCAACCATGCTTGGTAAATACGGATTGGGAAAAATTCTCAACGATCACATCGGCTACGCTTAATTGATATCCACACGACTCATGAGCTTATTGTTCACCCGATATAGTTTCTAAATAAACAAATGAACAGAGTATGTACGTTGCACGAAACTTATGTACAGGCAGTAGGCCTGAGATTGTTTTGGGCATAGTGCTTTTGAGAGAGTTAGTTTGCCTTTTCTAAGAGCCATGTAATGACGAAAATGGCCTGGGCTTGCGCAAAGCCTTCATTCAAGCCAAAGATTCAAGGGAGCCATGGGAGCCTAGTCAAATCTCGAAGAGCAGCACTATCCAACTTCAAGCCAAGGGTGATGGTGGCTAGCGTGCATTGGGTGATTGAACATGTTGGTTTATCAGTAAACTAGTATCCGCCACAGTAAACACTGAAGGAGTTAGCCTCAGATAGGTTACTTTTGTGATGATGACTAAAGCAGGTCAAAGGATAGTATTTTTTAAATCGACCAATCATTCCCAGATTGCTAGTTTGCTTCGTGCCTCGAAGTATGCTCACTTAACCACTTTACAGGGAAAATTGGCTGTTTTCGTAATTTAAACCACCCAAAGAATGACGCCTGTGACCAAATTAAAGATGACTTCTGCCATGTGCTATCGATTTATGTTACTAAAACCCAACGTCATGATACTATGGCTGTACGTGGAGACTTCAAAGTTAAAGTCGGGATGATGCCTCGTATCCTCAAACCAAACTTGGTGAACAAGGATTCGTAAAAATTCATGACAATCACGTACGCCTTGTTGATATCCACATGGCTCAAGAACTTATTGTCTATGCGACATGATTTCAGCATAAACAGTATACTTGCAACTTGCATGTTGCACATGCCTTGCAATTTGGTATAACAAAATCGACAATATTCTAATTACAAATGATTTTTGTTTTATATAAAATACAGTTTTCGTATATTGTTAGCCTTAGCTTAAAACAATGGAAAGAAATAGCATTGAATAGCATTGATGAAACTATTATTTCAGATATTCAAGAAAAAACGTGCCCACAAGCATAGTTTATATATCTAAGATTCACATCTAGTACATCATTCTTGATGGGAAACCAAAATATAAAAAAAGAAACAAATACCCTGTAAATACAGCCTAGTTGGCATATCTGAATTCGCATCAATATATCTTTTGCAAGGAGAAAGCAAAATAAAAAATAAAAATGAAGTGAAAAACAAGAAAAAAAAAATTAACACAAAATATAAAAAAATACACAGATTTAACACACTGAAAATTTGCATTTGGAATTTCCTTTGGGCGGGAAATTAAAACTTACCATGACAAAAAAAGAAAAAAAAATAAACATTAGAAGCTATATTGTTGTACTATTTGGGGTAGTACATTTCCTTCTCATCTCCATCATATTCGAGTTTTGCAGAATAAAGCGCTTCTAGTGTTATGTGGTGTTGGTTTTAAAGACTCGGTACAAAAGAGGTATATAGATTGCAAAATCTTGCCTTTAGCAGGACTTATTACTTTTTATCAAAGCCTGTTTATATATGAACATTTCCAAAATTGTTTACCAATATGTTTTGTTTGAATTAGGAAGTGATATTCATACATATTTTACGAGACAGTCCAATATAATTCGTCTTCCGTTTGCTATTACCCGTAGATCTCAATTTTCTATTCGGCATCTAGGGCCCCATGCATTGAATTGTTTACCTATGACTTTGAGAAACATGGATAGTTTTCGTAAATTTTGGCGGAAATTAAAGCTATTTTGCCTTAATATTTATGGTTTTGATAGTTGAGTGGACCTCAAGTGGAGCCAAGATGTTGGTTTTGTTTTAGGCGATACTGGTCAAGTGGTTTTAGTTTCTTTTTGTTTTGTCTTTTTTAAAGTGTAATCCCGTATCCATTGAAATGCAGGGTAATTGATAATTTTTTTTTCTTTTCCCTTTTTTCTTTTCTTTTTTTATTTTCCTCTCCTGTTTCGTATTGTATTTATTTGTATGTGTACTGGGGTTGTAACCCTGAACAAGCTTTGCTTCGGGTCATTTGCTTGTTTTGTTTTGTTTATTTATATTAATAAACCCATCTTTCTCTCTCTCTCTCTAAACAGAGCATGCAAATATGGATGGTATATTTAACATTTACATCCACAGTACCTTTATCAATGGAAAAGTAAAATTTAAAAAGATAATTAAGAATACAAAAAGAAAGAAAAAACAAATAGCCTTCACATAGAGACAGTATATTTAGCTAGAACTTGCATCCAGAAAACCCATGACAATGTGAAAGCAAAATAACAGAAGATAAATAAACTATACTTAAAGAAAACAAAGCAGAAAATATTAAAACTAAACTTCAATAGCACAGAATTATAACTAGGGCAACTTTTTAAAACTGTGCTGGTTTTCTTAAAATGTAGTGTTTCTTTTTATACTTAGAATCGAAAACAAAAGCCTACTTTCTAAGCCCAGAAGCTCAAAATTTATGATTTTACTGCAGATATAAAGCCTTTCCATTTTTGAGTGTTTTCTAATTTCTTGTGTATAATTTTTCTATGTGTTTACACGGCGTTCGAGTTAGCATTTAGTAATAAATACTTTTTGTGAACCCATTACCTTAAATTATCTTATTTGTATTGTCACTGTCTTAATTATAAGTTTTTCTCATTTTGTATTTTTATAAAAATACAAAATAAAAAGAAAACTATTTCAGCACTACTAACTTTCTAACTAAGACTGTCTCTATGGAAAATGCTATCTCGTTCCTGTATAAACAACAGAAAGCATTTTATGACCGATTTGTAAGCAATGAGGAAAAATCCAGCTGGACAAAAAATCCTGCTGGAAAAAACTGCTGGAAATCCTGTTGCAATGCTGTCATGATAGTTTCTGATGCTCTGGGTTGTTTTGGAGGGAGGGGGTAAATTGTACTTCAATATGGGTTTAACCCTTCCTTGTATTATTTTTTTCATTTTTTTTTCATAGGTCACTTCATATGGAAGAAGTTGTCCTATAAACTTGGGAGGGGTCTGATTTGGTCAAAAATTGAAAGTTATAGTGCCCTTTTAAGATTCTAAGTAGTTGAAGGGATATTACCTCCCCTCTCATTCCTTTTTAGGTGCCTTTTAGACGGGTTTTTGTTGTTTTGTTTTTTTTTTAACTTAGCCTAAAATTAAATAAAATATAATCTGATCTATGTGCTTATGTGTTTGGGACACAACTTACTGCTACCAGTTGGCCTTTCGATGGGTGAAGAGGGTGGACCAGGAGACAGTGGCAGTGAGGCATCCATATCAGCAGCCATTTTTTTCTGTCGCTGCTGCCTCTGTTTGTGCTGCTGGGCCAGTTCTTCAAACATCTGTGAGCTTTTACTTTTTAACTTTGCCAAAACTTTTTCCTGCATTGCCTCATATTCATCACGACTTGGATATATTTTGGAAATTAGCATGTCGAAGTTGGGATCAGGTCGAAGTGATCTTTTAGAAACTAATTTCTTTCGACAAGTAGGACATTCTTTATTACCAGATCGAAGTGCAGTCACTATACATTCTGAACAGAACCTGTGAAGACATTCTTTAGTTGTCATGGTGTTTTTAAGCATGTCTAGACAGATAGGACACATTAGTTCACTGTGCAGACTTCTTGGAGATACTGCTATTTCTGTGTTGTCATTTATTGATTCTTGTGGAGTTCTGTGAAGCTCGTATAAAGACAAGTCCCATGATTTGGTTAGACTCTGATCTCCAGACATGACTTATCTCTGAAAAAAAAAAAAAATTAAAAGACAATTTATTATTCCATTTTTTATACAATTTATTATTCGATAACTAATCCCCCCTCAAATTACTTTACAGGCAAAATGATTATTAATATGTTAATTACGAATACCCAATGATATCAACATAAAAATTACTGGAATGCACAGCATTCAAGTGAACAAATTCTCAGTAAGTATGTCATTTAAATGAATATAAATTTTTAAGTGCAAAATGATAGTCTTTAGCCTATATTAAATCAGTAATGACATAAAATAAGCCCTTCTACTTGTAATCATAAAAAATATGACCTTTAGTACTAAGACCCTGAGTAGTATTACAGCATCAGTAACTAATGGATCAAAATCACTGAGCATTATAACAAACACATTCAATAAGATTGGACATTATTCCTCTAGAGAAACAAGAAAAGCCCTAATTGATTATCTTTTCTGATTTTGATTGAGGTACAACAAATCATTTTCATGGAAGCACTTGACAAGAATGTAAACATCCCTCACAAAGGTCCAACTGAACCCTTATCTCCAAAACCATTATCATGGAAGTAGTTGACAAGAATTTAAAGGTCTCTCACAAAGGTCCAACTGAGCCCTCATCTCCAAAACCATTATCATGGAAGTAGTTGACAAGAATTTAAAGGTCCTTCACAAAGGTCCAACTTAGCACTCATCTCCAAAACCATAATATAAGCATTGACTTTCCTGGCAATGTATGCTGAAAAAACAAACAGCAAACAATACTTAGACATAGGAAGGTTAATTGTCATCATAACCACTCTCATTCAATTCAAAAGGTCACAGATAATTACAATAGGCAGGATTTTAGGATATTATAACCATATTTATTAGCTATCGAATGGATTCAGTTACAATGCCGAGTAATAAGGCTGATGGAGAAACTTTTAACCTTACACAGATGTTTGATCAAGTCCATGCAAAAAAGGTGCTACAATTAAGCTCGATTTTGATAATGAAGCAATCCACCCCCCCCCCTCAGAGGTTGGATCAGGTGCAGGCTATAAAAAAAATCTGGCTTTTATTGCTCGCCAAATTTGGCTTGGATCTGTTATTTCCTTCTGGTATCACTGCTGAGGACGAGACCCCGCAAACCCAAACTTCCTCAGTTGCAACCACTAAACTAATCCAAAACAAATCATTCTTACTTCCATCTAAGTATGGTCTAAATCTGATCACGCCTCCTATCATATGCCCTGGCGACATTATTTGTGGGGTCCTATCCTTCCCCTGCCACACAGTGAGAGTAACCCAGAAAAGACAAAGCCAGGACATTCAATCTGGACCCCCAGAAAGAATCGTTGAGATCTGACCATCACTTCCAGAAACTATCCCAATTATATCTAAAAACACCATTCCTGATCCATTTGCCCACCTCTTACATCACTGACTAGAGTACATTCAAAAAAACTTTAGCTATCAAATGGATTCAGTTACAATACCGAGTAATTAGGCTGATGGAAAAACTTTTAACATTACACAAATGTTTGATCATGCGCATGCAAAAAAAAATGCTACAATTAAACTAGATTTTGATAATGAAGCCCTCAACCCCCCACCCCCCGAGGTCAAGTCAGGTGCAGTCTGTAAAAAAAAACCTTGGGTTTTATTTAGCACCACATTTGGCTTGGATCTGTTATTTCCTTCTGGTATCACTGCTGATGACAAGACCCTACAAACCCAAACTTCCTCAGCTGCAACCACCAAACTAATCCAAAACGAATCAATCTTACTTCCATTGGCCCAGAAAGGCAAAACCAGGATATTAGATCTGGATCCCCAGAAAGAATCGTTAAGATCTGACCATCACTTCTAGAAACTATCCCAATTATATCTAAAAACACCCTTCCTGATCCATTTGCCCACCTCTTACATCACATGACTAGAGTACATCCGAAAAAACTTCCAAAGTAACATTGTACCACTAGAGAAAGAAGCCACTTCTTCAGCCAGAGCTGCCAACCTATAGAACAAGCTTACGGAGGACTCAGTACCTGCTGAGTCAATTCACACACTCAAGTGTAAAACTAACAAAAGTGGCTATGTTAAGATTTCCTGTTCAACTGGGAGGTAGCTGAATCCTTAATAACGAAATAATAAACAACCAGATAAGAGCATTGGTCCTACAGAAGCCATCCTGGAGCATAACAAATATTAAAATCCTTAACTTGCTCCAAGCTGAGATTTAAGATAATGACATGAATTTAGCTGTCCATCACCTACAAAAGTGGAATGACTCCCAAAGTTGTAACTAGGAGACTAACTTTTGTACCTGACAAAGCACTATTATATCCTTGTTGCAATTCAAGTCCTAAATAATCTTTGTAGTTGTCATGCTGATACAAATTTATGCCCTTCTCACACCATTCAAATTGGGCACATGATACAAAGCAACACAACTAAAATAGTTACTATTGCTTCTGATTAAGTCTGAACACTAGTTCTACTAGATGTCTTGATAACAAGAATTTAGGCACCCCCTTCCTACAAAGGCAAAATAGCATCCTAATCCCCATAAGAAATAACTAGGATATTAGCTTTTGCTTCCAACTAATTGCTGTAAGAATATCCTGATGAAGAGAATTTAATTCCTTCCCCCCCCCCTCGCATACAGGAAGTAAGTCGAATGGGGTAAGAGCTCCCTAAACATACAACTAGACTTATTCTTTTTTCCAACCATGTATGGTAGAATTCAAATAGACATTGTGTTGGATACTATAGTCTAAGAGCTTCATGCCCTATACAGCTCAGAGTGAGTTGGGCCCCCATGCAGAAAAACTATGGTATGGTTCTTACTTCTGATCGAATCTGGTTGAGGTTGGATATTTGTTTCTGCTAGAAATCCTCACCACATGAATTCAGGGACTTTTCTCTTTCAATTACCCCATAAAGGATATGTCACATCAGGCCTTTAAAGGGCACAACCAAGACATCAGTTCTTACTCCAATAAGGCTTGGTTGAGATCTGACCACATTTTGGGGTAAGTGTTCTAGTAATATGAATTTAGGGATTCCATACCCCTTAGGGAATGGATTATATTAAGGCATACAAAAATTCAACTGAGATACTTACTGTTATCCCCCCCCCAAAGAAAAAAGCATGATTGACACACAATATGTCTTTCTAGTAGATAGTTGATTTTATTTTTACTCATTCTTGACCTGATAGAGTTCTTTACTTTTCTTTGAGAAACTTGTTTTGTGGAAAAAGGCAACAGATAAGGTTGCTAATCCACTGGATACAAATTTGTGACAAATAAGCTGTTTATGGTTTTGAGTGGAGTTACTCCCCAAATCTTATATTTTTTGAGATTTTAACAGGGTCACCTCCAGGGGGAGGGTTAGGGGGTTTAAACCTTCTCTGGAATGTTTGTCCAACTCGTAAAAACATAACAAAATGCATGTAAAAATTCTTGATGCGTTTTTTCTACACCTCCTCCCCCCCCACAAAAATTCTGGATATGGTTTACAAAAATATAGGCCCAAGCTAAAGTTTTACCATCAATTCTAACTTCAAACAGGAATTGAAACATGGCTTAGAACAATAGAACCACTTTTGCCTGGATCTGCTGTCTAAGAGAAGCAAACGTAAAACCAAATCTGGACCTTTTTTGTAAAATTGCTATTTGGTGGCTTTTTACTCACTCAAAACGTAATTACCCTTGAGCAATACTATATTTTTATTATTATTTTTACCCTCTTATAGGCACTGGTCATTTTGACGAAAATTACTTATCTCATCCCTGGAGAGATATCTACCTAATATACAATACTGGTCAATATATTATACTAGTCAAATAGGGGTCATATAGGTTAAATTAGCTACCTCAGATTGCTGACATTAAAGGATGTTGTTGAAACAAAGAAGGAGTAAATGGCAAAGAAGGAGTACTTGGCTGATGCTATCCAGATCATTGGTCATAGATCTTTGTTCTAAAGCCCAAGAGAGGTCATCATGAAGACATCATAAAACCTGATAGAGTTCTTTACTTTTCTTTGAGAAACTTGTTTTGTGGAAAAAGGCAACAGATAAGGTTGCTAATCCACTGGATACAAATTTGTGACAAATAAGCTGTTTATGGTTTTGAGTGGAGTTACTCCCCAAATCTTATATTTTTTGAGATTTTAACAAGGTCACCTCCAGGGGGAGGGTTAGGGGGTTTAAACCTTCTCTGGAATGTTTGTCCAACTCGTAAAAACATAACAAAATGCATGTAAAAATTCTGGATGCGTTTTTTCTACACCTCCCCCCCCCCACAAAAATTCTTGATATGGTTTACAAAAATATAGGCCCAAGCTAAAGTTTTACCATCAATTCTAACTTCAAACAGGAATTGAAACATGGCTTAGAACAATAGAACCACTTTTGCCTGGATCTGCTGTCTAAGAGAAGCAAACGTAAAGCCAAATCTGGACCTTTTTTTGTAAAATTGCTATTTGGTGGCTTTTTACTCACTCAAAACGTAATTACCCTTGGGCAATACTATATTTTTATTATTATTTTTACCCTCTTATAGGCACTGGTCATTTTAATGAAAATTACTTATCTCATCCCTGGAGAGATATCTACCTAATATACAATACTGGTCAATATATTATACTAGTCAAATAGGTTAAATTAGCTACCTCAGATTGCTGACCTTAAAGGTTGTTGTTGAAACAAAGAAGGAGTAAATGGCAAAGAAGGAGTACTTGGCTGATGCTACCCAGATCGTTGGTCATAGATCTTTGTTCTAAAGCCCAAGATGCATCATGAAGATGCACTGTTGCCACCTTATGCACCAGCCAGACTGGTAAGGCCTAAGTAAGCAAGCCAAACATGCAAAGAGATCAGAGTATTTACATTTTACTACCCAAGAAAGAAGCCTTGATGTAAACAAATGCAACAAGATCTGTCCATTTCGAGATACATTGTACAGTTCTTTCAAAGCAGCAGTAGTTGAACAAAAAATACAGCTCAGGAGACAAAATGATTGTACCTACCCAACAAGGGAAGGAGCAGCCTCAAGCAATACATGATTCCTAATACTACTTAGTGGGGTTTTGAAATTTGGGCTTGGTATTAAGCCTCAGGATATATGTAATATTTATGGAGATTTAACAACATTGCCAATGTTTGTTTATCTTTTGGCTACTGTGTCCCAACAAGTGATGGTATAGATGCGAATATGCCCGGTTTAATTCTAAAAAAGAGTGCTGTTAAAAAAAAAAAAAAAATACTTGGTATCTATAAGATGATCTGGCTTGATTTTCTAAGAGGCCAATGACAAGCCAAACTCACCAAAGAAGGTAGTTCTCTCCACAGGACAATCACCAGAATAAGAACAATACAAGTAAAACAAGATTCATCTACAAAAAATATACAAAGAAGCTTTGTAGCCTGAATTTTTTGAGAACTTTCACATTGTCACATAAAGTAAAGCTAAAGAATATAACATTAGATTTTACAGCCCCTTCTGGTTGTGCTGATACCTCTTTTATTGAACATTGAGCCAGGAAGTTCAATGGGGGGGGGGGGGGTAGTCATGCTGTGCTTTCAAACACCCTTCCTGTTTCCCTTCCCTGGATTTCTCCCACTACCTAACTGATTTCATGCCACTGACCCACATCCAAACCAAATAACCAAGAACACTGAGACTTGAACCACCATCCTCATGGACAAAGAGTTTCAAGTCTAGCATGCTAACAAATTGGCTAAGTTGTCAAATATGTAGAATTGCCTGATAAAAAATTTCAAAACAGCAATTGATTTAAACAGTAAGACAGAAATTATTAAATCTTTACAGAAGTTGAAGGAGTGCAGGTAGGAGTTTGATTTACAACTTCTAGAATCATAATTATGACACTGATTTATTTGGCAAAAATTCTTGATGACAGGCTTCTACCTACCATGGAGATTAGTACAATTTAGGTTAATAAAAATTTTAGGAATAATACCATAACGTATATACCTTGGCTAAATCTGATTTACAAGGTTTCACATATTTGCAGATAAAGTTTCTTAAATAAAAAGGAAAACAAACCTGACATAGGTAAGAGTGTCCCACAGATATCAAAGGAAATGTGTTTTAAAACCTTATACCCAAAGAAAAAAAAATACAGAAATAAGGTGAAAAAATGTTTTGTAAAAGTTCAGATAGCCTAGATTCAGTCTAGGTCAAAATTTAGATAATTCTACACTATAGGACTAAAATCAGACAGAAAAAAAAAATTAATATACCTTTAATATTCCATCTTGAAAATGCTATCCAATCCTCAAAATTAACTAGCTTTTGATTATAGCCTCAGGCAAAAATATTGGGAATAAGCTCAAATATAAACTCCTGACATTATCCAAAGCCTAGATAAAGTACTTTATTCTGAAACATGATTTTTTTTATTTATTTTTTTTTGGAAAGTGGTTGGCTATCCTGTGTAGGTTTGTTGAAGAGTGATTTGTAATTTACCTGCAAATTTTTAAAAAGAAATTACCACTACAAATACAAATAACATCTCTGGGGCAATTCAGCCAATTAAATAAAGCAATTCTACTTACATATATGTATGCTTGCTTATTATAAGCTTAATAACACACAAATGTCAAAATATATTGGCCAATATACTACATCTACGAAATACCATTCTTCTATTCTATCTGAAACCTATGCAGAATATATAATTTGAAAACTATAACTTGATACAGTATATAGTTACATATATATATGCATTTCTATATTACATTTCTATATGGCTGTTTATCCAAAGTTTAAGAATACACAAACATTAGTCAAATTTTCAAGACAAGGTTAAACATTTAGTCAAATTTTTCTTTCTTCTATTGATCACTGTCAACCATCAGAAATTGACTAGAAAAGTAAGAAAAGTAAATATGTTTATTTATTCTACATTTAAATATGTCTGTTCATTCATAGCACTCATAATGGACAAATGGCTAAATTGGTACAACAATTACCAAAGCAAAATGCTGTGTTAGCCTATAAGAGCTAAGAACATCCTGGTAAACTAGACCTACAGAGGAAAACGGATTAGAAAATGTGAGGTATTCATGAACCTAAATTCATCCAGTGAAGAAAACACTATAATGACAAAATCAAAGCACCATTAACATTCCCCATTCAACATTCATTCCAACTATAATGGTTGCTACTATGACAGGCTTCACTCCCATTTTTCTAAAGGGGGCCAATTCCTCTAAAGAATACGTACTTACAACTCTTTCATTACTCTTTTTCTTTTATAATGATACAATGCAACATATCAGGTAACATAATATTTGCTATATTAAAGCTAATAGTTGCAGTAATGAAAAACAAAGGATGGTATATATTTAATGGTTGGCTGGTTTATCAGGAAACAAGTTAAACAAATTAAAGTAGTACTAAAAGACTCCGTATTTTAACCTATTTCTACATATTATGGTTACTTTTCTAACAAATACACCCTAGCCCCTCAAGTCTGTTTGAGGGGCTAGGGTGCATTATCCTTATTTTAGGCTATTTCTACATATTAAGGTTACTTTTCTGACAAATGTACCCCAGCCCCTCAATGCTCCCAGAAAGGTTTAATTGCTTGCTTGTTTTAATGTACCAGGGACACTAAAAATAGAATGTTGTTCTTCAAATTGGTTATTTGGAAAATTCAAACAACTGTATACATCTTAAAAAACCAGGGAGATTAATATTTAATGCAAAGGATGTTTAATGCTAGTATGCAATTTCTGCCAAGTTTAAAAAATTAAGAATATGTTTTTTTCCTACTTTTGGGACCAACTCAAGAACTAGAGGTCATCACCTGAAACTTGTCAAGCAGTCTACAATATCCAAAGTGTCACTTTTCATCACAAATTGCCAACAGTAGGAACAAACTATCTAATGAAACAGTTACTGCTGTATCATAATGTTTTCAAATGAAGGCTGGATGCCAAGCAGTTCTCCAGAGAGTGTGAACTCATTTGGGATGCTACTGATCATAGAACAGCACTGGGTCACTAAAAAACTTTGTATATAACTTAAGTCATCATTCTTGAGCTCTACAAGGAGAAATCCCTAGATTGCTCCAGACTGGAATTTAAGTTAAAAACCAGCAGAAAATTAGTAAAAAAATTCATATTGATTTATTTATACTGTAAAATACTAGAGATAGTTTGTAACCAGTTAAAAAACTGTAGAATCTGTCTATTTTCAGAATATTTCAGGTTAAATTGATCTAAGAAATTGAATTTCAAGTTGAAATTTTTTAGACTAGATTATTTTTTTTTTTTTAGATTTGCTGAGCAAGGAAAATCCATAATTATTTTATCATTCTGATTTTCTTTATTTCATTAGTCTTTCTAAATATTATTATTATCTATTAGAAAACCTGTAATACAAAGAAAGAGCAATAAACAAAATAAAAAAAAATAAAAAAGAAGAAATACACAGTGAGCACATAGACAAACACTTAAAAAACACAACAAATACATCTTGGTGAATGTTGGTATTACCTGAACAATTATTTTGGATCATGAAACTATTGTTAATAGATACATTTTGACTTTATGAATATCTTTTCTCTCTTGCAAAACCACTGCACTCACCATTATGGAGTTATTCCAGCCCAAATATTCATGTATTTATACATATAAAATTTCAATCATTTCTGTTTTTGTTGATCAAATATTTTAAATTGCAAATCTGTAATAGGCCTAGTTTAGAAACAAATTTAGGCTATATATTTGCACATTAGGGGGGGTGAGGGTAAAGCACTGCATATATTAAATATCTAAACTAACCATTGCTGTATTTAATATATACTATGCTTTACCCCCCCCCCCTAATGTGCAAATATATAATAACTCCCTAATGGCGAGTTTGTGGTAGTTTTGCAAGAGAGAAAAGATGTTCAAAAAGTCAAAATGTATCTATTAACAATAGTTTCATGACCCAAAACAATTCTTCAGGTAATACCAACATTGACCTACATCTTAACTACTAAAATAATATATGCTTCTAGGGGAAATTTTTTTGAGCTTTTAATGGGGCCCTAAAACTTATTACCTTATCTACAATTTTAGATTATTATGTAGGCTACAAGCTTTTGAAATTATAAAAGTTATTCTCAAATCCTAAAGATTTTTCTGTTATAAGGCTACTACAAAGCTTGTTTTATTTCTATAAAATATGCTATTTTCTATAGACATCAGGGAAACATTTGCCATTCTATCTTAAACATTTGCCTTCTTATCTTACCTAAATTGCATGTCCAGATAAATAAGGGGGTGATGGCCTCCTGTGGAACATTTTGTTAGTGGTGTGATATGACTATCATCTGGCATCCCAGGTCAATCTACACTCTGCATTGCCCCAGTCCTGATCAACTACTTTCTTGAACACATTTATGGTTTTGAACTAGATGGTGGCTTTAGAGAGGCTATTCTAGTAAGGGACAGCATGTACAGAGAACAATTGCCAGTGCTCATGTTGATGGCAATAGGGGACTTGCAGCTTCTTTATGTGACCTCTTGTCAGGTTTGCAAAGGATAAGGAAAGTACTTGACCTGAGAGGCTGTTTTCTAGCAGTTTGCAAGTAGCAATTGCATCTCCTCTCTCCCTTTGATAGACTAGAGTAGGGAGTTTTAGGGTTACAAGGTATTCCTCATACTGCTTGTATCACTTTATGATAGGGAGACACTAGAGTCATTCCAAATCTCATATGGGGACTATTTCTGGGGGTGCTAAAAATGCCTCAATCTGCTTCAGCCTAATAGGCTTAGCCCTAAATAATGTATTCATCCATTGGGTAAATATATATTGTCCTACATACATAAAGTAGTATTATTAGATTCCTTGTTTTTCTTCTATATCCAAACTAAAGAAAACACTAAAACTGCAAATTTCTCATGATATTTCTGTCAATAAGATTATCATATTCCATTGTTATTCACTTTCAAATAGTATATTATCCATATTTCATTGCATGGAAAAACTAAATTTCATCCATTTGAGACTACAGAAATGCATTTAAAGTACCAAGGACATCAAAATAAATACATTTTTTGCCCTCTGGCTTTATTTATTCCTCAGGGCAGGAATTGGCTAATATTTTGATTTTGGTTGTTATTCAATTATCAACATCTTTGTTTTCATTTAAATTGTCTCCATTGTTGCCATGCTCTACTGTAAAGACCAACAAGCAAAACATTTCAGTATACACAAAAGGTGGAGCCAAATACAGCCCAAATATAGACAGTTTAAGCTCTACATCCATTTGCTGCTATTGAAGAAATGTAGGCCTATTATAGGGTATTGAGAACATGTCAAAATTGAGCAAGAAAAGTGATGATTTGGAACCAGATGAAAAAAGGTATTATAGGTATTTCAATGTCAACTAAAGGGATAAATACATCAAAATAGAATAGCCTAATTGGTCAAAAATCTCCTCCCATATCAATTAGCTTAACTAATAATTTGAAGTGTCTAATTTTGATGAACTTTAATAATAAGAATATTAATGTATAGCTTAGATGTTCTGCTCTTAAATGAAATACAGGTTTCCTTTCAATTCCTATTTTGGAACATGATTTTAAGGTTATATTCATGCATAGTTTTAGTCATTCAGCCACTGTTTTGTTTAATGTAGTTTACTGCCAATTATTGACAGTGTCTGCTTTTTACTACTGCAAAAATCTGAAAGAAACACCAAGTTATGTGCATGCTTTCTTCACAATGAAATTATGTAAAAAAGGAAAATTTTTCCTAATTAGCCTACTAAGCAGCTTATGCCCATGATTGAAATAGCCAACTGGGCTAATAAATATATTCTTACTTTAATAAACATATTATTTTAACTATAAATGTCAAAAAATATAATCTACGCCTATATTTAACAAAGCAAGTGCCACTTACACAAAGTTTTACTAGGGTTAGGCCTATGACTACAGTGCACTACACTACAGTAGGGAGGAGTGCACAATATAGAATCAGAGTAGAATATTACCAAAATTTTCAATAACACGGTAAACTTATATCTTTAAGGCCAAGAGTCGGGGTAAATTTCCTTTAAAATGTCAACAAAATATTAAATATTCCTTTTTCATTTTCAATTGTTTCTTCAAGAAATGATAATGGCATCGATGTTGCCTATAAAATAAATTACCGAAGTACTAAAAATGCTAATAGCCTAAATTGCGGTTTCACATTTCACTCAAAATTTTTGGTTTGACCGGACAGACTAGTTACGTTAGTATTCATAAATTCCATATTTTAATTAGTCTATTGTGTTAAGAAATCTAATCTTTGGCCATTTTAACTACTTGCGCCAAGTAAATGTCTTTTAGTGTTAATCAGGTACATATTTAGTACTTTATCCTGGTTTTACAATGGCTAACTTGATATTTCACTCTTGTTCATTTAAATTCTGTAAAGGTCATAAACATTTTAGCGTAACCAATTAAGCTTAACATAAGCTGATTACAAAGTATTATAAATTTCAGCCGAAGATCCGTTACTTAATAATTTAATTAATTAAGTTAAGCCATAAAGGTCATGAATTCGCGTCAAAGTAACAATAGTAATGATTGATGAGTTAAACGCTTTCAAATCATCATCATGTGTGTCTAATCTGAAGAAATCTTTTGATAATATAAATATATTGTAGTAAGTATTGCAATATTAAGCATATTTGGCCTAATTTGCATGGATACAAGTAACGATGTTTTGAAGTCGGAACACTAATTACAACACAAACTTGAAACTTATCGTCTCGAGGAAATTGTCCGTGAAATGATTGAAACATAATAAAAATTTTGATACTGGTACATCCCTAAATAAAAGCTTTGTTGAGCAGACATTGTAAGGAAAATTTTGTGTATACATTGTATACACAAAATTAGTATAAAAAATTATTTCATACAGAACAAATAAAATTAAAAGATTATCAGAATGAACCCGTTTCCAAAAGAATACAAGGTTAACATGCCAAAAGGCAAATACTGCTATAAGGCAATGTTACACTTTTTAATCAATTCAAGTGGCATGACTATTTAGCCAAATTATCAAAAGTCTTGAAGAGAAGTGTCTTTAAAGTGTCTTAAGATTTCTATAAATATCTTGAAAAAACGTCTTGAGGACGAAGTTGGGTGTTAAGGCGCCCCGGGGAAATTGGATGCTAGGTTCCTCCGTTGGATTTGACTGTTCGGACCCTTTAAGGCTCTCAGTTGAGATGGTTGCTGGGCTCTTTGGTGGCTAGGTCATAAGGCTCGATGAAATGGATTTCTAGGGCCCAATTGGAATAGGATAATAGAGCCCCCGCTGCAATTGACTGCTAGGGACTCCTAGGGCTGTGACTGGAATGATTGCTAGGACCCCGGTGGTTAGGTTAGATTAGGACCCTTGATGAAATTGAATGCTAGGGGCCCGGAGGAATCAGACTCTAAGGTCCCCAGACAAAATTGACTTCAATGGTCCACCGTCTTGAAGGTCTCCTACTGGTGGGCCTGGAAGATTTTCCTTTGCCTTCGTGAGTTTTTGAAAAGAAACTATAGCGTAACAGACACCTGTATCTCCTGGAAAACATTCCCTATGATGTAACAGGTACCTGCGTCTATCAGAATACATTCCGTATGATGTAAGAGGAAAACTCTAGTACGTAGGTGTACTATATACATGTGCTATAGTATTGTCTAAGTATGTGTGATAACTTCTTGAGGGTGTCACCGTTGAATATCTTCTTGATTAACCTTGAAGAAGAAAAAAGTACCACCTATGGGTTTTTTTTTTAAAACAATGGAAAGGATACTACTCAAAATATCACGTCATAGAACTTTCGTTTTTTCTGTTACTAAGCCAGTTTCATGAAGGTTTGAATGACAGGGGATCAATTTTAGCGTTAGCGGACACAATTACACCAGGGTTGCCGAAAAGTATTTTGGCGGCGTGACACTGAAAAATTGTCAGTGGTACTCCATCAATTAATCGGCGTTTGTTCAATTTTTAGAGGTTATTGTATAGTATAGGATTAACGACGTTTCTTGACTACTAAGGTCCCTGTGTCGGCCCTGCAGTGCAAGCTAAGGTCAAACCCACTGCACCACCACAGGTATTTAGAGCTTATTTTTGGCTACTTTTAAAGGTTTTAAAAAATAAATTAATATCAGTTTTATTGGAATTTGGTTTACAATTCTTCTCAAGCTTCAATACAATAACTGAACCTCGGAAAAAATAAGGACAAGAAATCAAAATTAACTTCTCCAAACAGTCTTCAACTCAAATGATCAATAGAGAGAACTTAAAGTGTCTGAGTTTTGAATTAATATTACAAAATAGATTATTTAAAATTTAATCTAAATCAAATTCTAAAATTAAAATTAAACAGAATTTAATTGCACCATAAATCTATGGCTGATTTATGAAAGCTCAATGGAATCTAATTTTTATGTTTTAATTTATATCCAAATTTACTGGTATATTAGCCTGCATTCCATTTCTTTGACTACCCTACCTCTCAGCCACTCACTATCAATACTGCAGAAGTTATTATTTCTTATTGTATTAAAATTGGATTCTCTCACTTATGAATGATGTAGTAAAACTTATAGAACAAAAATTTAGACCCACTCCTTTGAGAATGAAAGATCTTATTTATTCTCCTTCCCTCCTCAGGAATCATGGTACTTCAGTTGTAGACGTACTCGAACACGGTAGATAAAAGTATCGAAGGATCAAAGTTTCATGTTAGGGTATAGGATCTAATTTATTTCTTTTTAACCTAGCCAACTTTCAGAAACCTTTCACGTAACACAATGAATGTCACAAGATTACTATTAATTGTAAGAATCTTTTGGTGTCAAATAAGTTGATCAAATGAACTGAACAAAAGAATTCTGGAAAGCTCTTGTCCTATATATTTATAGAACAGTTGATTTACGATTGCCAATCGCAAACTCAAGAAAAAAAAATGTAGAAAAAGACAGAAATATTCTCAGTGATGGTTTCCCTAGGAGACGAAGTTTTCCAGTAGTGGATGAAAGATAAGACAAAAATGGTTAAACCTCGGGAAAATTGTCACAGATTGTCAAAAGTTATATAAATGTTTCTGTAAAGAACAGTGTTTATGGATTTTGGTGATATGAAATTATTATCTAAATATGACCATGTGCCATTAGGTATGCTACAATTCATTCCTGAATGACGTTATTCTGCTTAATATAGCTTTATTCGCTTCAGTATAACTTTTTTAGATTGGAAGCGTCAATGTGTCTTAAATCTGAGAATTAAACAAGATAGAAAATACCCATTTTGAAGCATATTTAATTTTTTGTTTTTTAGGGAGTGTTAAATATTCAAAAAAAAATAAGATACAAAGAAATATTAAAAAGTAGTTTAAAAAAGAAGAAATACAGAAATAATAGACACAGAATGAAGATAAATTATTAAAGTATATTAAGTATATTATTAAAGATAAGTATATCAAGTATATTATTAAAGATACAAAAATATAGAACAAGGTAGAAAATATAGAAAAAGAAAAGCTTCCACCTGAAAAATTGAAGTGCGGTATACCAAAGGCATATCGAATGACGCACAGGAAAAAACAGAACAAGGGAAGAACCGTAGTATATACTCTCATGTGAGGATTGGAAAGCGAATGACATTATAGTAAGAAATACTTGCTTCAAGTGGTCACTGTGCTTTCTAACACAATTTATTTTAGGGTTAAATATTAATAATTGGCTGAATGCTACAGACACAAGCATAGACAGAATGACACTGACAATACTCATTGTACAGTCTTGATTTAATAATATGGTCCTCATGGATTATCCCTTTGTTTTCCTATTACAATAAATGTTTATTCTTCAAGCTCACTGCTATTACAAATGAACAATCTAAGAATCTTTGAATAAATTTCAAAATTTTCCAATTTCAGACTTTGAACCATCTAAAAATAACTAAAGATAATATAGCAAAAATTAAAACAATAATAAAAGTAAATAATTCCACCCTCTAAATCATCCACACAGTAGAGATTTCTAGATATCTCTATTCTGATCGTCAGTAAGTAGGATTAAGAGCTGTTTAGTACCTTAAAAAGCATCTTGATGCAATACTTGCCAACAGAATAGATACCCACTCGCTTAAGGGCAACATAAATTTGAAATTGATAAATATCACATATTTCTAAACATTAACGGCAACAAAAGTATTTTTAACTCTCTTTGTGTTTTCTTAGTTTGAATTTATGACTTATTGACCCTTTTCCAGTTTTCCACAAACATTTTTCTATATGATTTGGTTGGAGCAACAAAAAAAAACATCCAATTTTTCATAGTAATGAATGGTAAGTAAATAACGATGCTTGTCAATATCGAAAGTATAAGTGCCTAATCGGTAATAACATTCAGTCAAAGAAATTGCTTTGTATGGTAATCCTAAATATGTTTTTGTTTGTTAGTAAATAGTGCAGTTATTAGTGCACAAGAAAGTTCGCATAAATATGGAAAACTGAAGGAGAACAACTTAATAACGGGCAATTTCGATAAAAATAGGCCGTCACCTTTTTTTGGATTGCAAGAGTACCCATGAGCCGATCTATGAAGTCATTGTAAACAGAAATATTTCTCCTGAACGGAATGCTGGGAATTTTTGTGTTTTCCCTCTAAACAGATACATTTTTCTTTCTTTTTTTTTCAGGAGTGATTGTATATACCTAATTGTCACTTTGAAAAGATTTAATTTTTGACAGTTATTAAGCAATAAAGGCGTCGAATGTATTGGTTTTTGGTATTCAAAATTAGATTAAAAATATTGAATTACAAATATTTATTTATATTTTCTTAATTTTAGTTTTAATGTTTTAATTTTAACTAACTACTTTGACAGTACGTTACTTTTTATATACAATTGAGTCTAAAGGCAGTATATATTTTGGTGTTTGATAAACAAATTCAAAACTGTCGATATTGTTAAAAAAATAATAAAAAAACAAGTTTTTTTAACTGAAAGTAAGAAGCGACATTAAAACTTAAAACGAACAGAAATTATTTTCTCCCATATGAAGAATACTCGATCAGATCATTGACTAAATTCACAAAGGTTTGTGTTCTGCTGAAGAGTCTTTTGAATCAGGTACTGTCAAACTCTCTACAGTATATGTGATTCACTTTTTGAGTGTCTTCCATCATGCCGCGTTGTGCCTAAATTCCACAAATTTTCATATGTTCATCACTTTGGAAGTACAAGTGATATTGACCATATTATTTGTTTGCCTGGTATTATGTTTTCTTCTGCTTCTATTCGTGTTAACGAGAAAAGTACTGACCACATGCCAATTTCAGTTACATTTACAATGGATATTGATTTATCGGAAACCAACTGCTCGTGAGAAAAATCGAAGTGGTTTGAAAAAAGCAACTGGAGCAAAGCAAATATACCGCACTATATCTCTACTTTAACAGCCCTTCTTTCTACCATACGAGTTCCATATCATTTTCTTCAGCGTCAGGTACCTACGAATGGTAGGTTATGATGTAAGGAAGACTAGTTATATGAGTGAAGAGCTATTGCTATGGTTTTTGGCTGCTTGAAGAAGAGGTAGACGAGATTTAAAGAGGAAATGTTGAATGCCAAGGTCGTCAGTATTAATTAAAAAGAGTAACATTGATTGAGAGATACACAAACGATCAAACAGAGTAAAAGAAAAAAATTGAAGTAAAATATCCTTGTCTTCAACTTCACTGAAAGTTAAAAAGATTAAAATTGAAGCCGTTGGGTCATAATTGCGTAAAAAGTCTTCTTTGATTAGTCGTAGAATATCTTGTTACCGCTCGTTTTTTTCGGTTTTGTACCAAAAAGATTTCAATTTTTCAGTATAGATTAACCAATGTTTGGGAATACAAGCTTTCTTTTTTTTAACATGATTTTATTATAATTATCTAATGTCAAGTGCTCTTCATAGAATGTGTAACAGCATTTTATATTTCGAGACTTAACTGTAAATTTTAATGTTTGGATACTACTCACTTTTTTCTGCTCTGTCAGAGCAATTGTCTTCACAGCTCAAGATGCCGCTTTTTAAGAGTATCATAATCTGCTGTTGAAGTATCAATGACTACCACTACTACTCCTAACAACTCACTGCAGCACCAAGCCGCTCAAGGCCAACACAGCTACACCCGTTTCTCTTCTAATCTCCTCCAATCTATTTAAAGTCTCCCTTTTAACACCCTCCCAGGAAGCTCCCTATTCCCTAAGGTTTTTTCTTATGACCTCCTCCTGCTTCATTTGGGGATGACCGTTTTGTTTTTTTGCCCTAGATTGTTGGTAGACAAGGATGATCTTTGGCAATCTGTCATCCTTCATCCGCAGAACCTATCCAAGCCACCTCAACATTTTTCTCATTTTAGCCCTAGAAAGCAGGATTGAACTACCTTTCTATTACAGCTTACTGCTTGAAATACAGTTGGTCAGACGGGTTCCAAAAATAGGCCGTAGACACTTTCTCTGGAAAACATCTAAAAAATATTCCTCCTTCTTTCGGAGAATTGTACTAAGGACAGTGACAATGAAATTTAGTAGCAGGTGCCGAATTTAGAAAAAAATTGCGTTGGAAAAACTAGCAAAAAATAAGCCAAAAAAAGAGAAACTAGAAAGTTATCATGTAAGATACTCCTATAAAAGTCATTATGCTCTTAAGAGTCAAAAGTAAGGAATTCAACTTTAAGGGTAAGTTTTATGCTGGGTCTAGTAGACTTGTTTTATTTCCGTTGCATTGAATTAATTTCAATTATTCATTAATTTCTTATTATTTTAGTTTTCAATTATTTTTAATGAGATAATTATTTTTTAATTTCCCTTGCATTATATTAAATGAATGTATTGTATTTCCTTGTAAACATATTTGATGATTTATAATTTCCGAGCTATACCCTTGTAAGATGGAAGTAAGTGTAGAGAACCCTCTGCAAGGTAGAAAATAGAAATCAAACAGTTCGTGGTAACGAACTGTAGTAAGGAGCGACCCGGCTCAATAGTAAACGAAACTCTAAAAAACGGAGTTTTGATGCTAAAATATACATCAAAAGAATCAGATTTTCATGTTGATTTTAAATATATAAGTTTCATCAAATTTAGTCTTTGTTGTCAAAAGTTACGAGCCTGGAAAAATTTGCTTTATTTTAGAAAATAGGGGAAAAATCCCCCTAAAAGTCACAGAATCTTAACGAAAATCACACCATCGCATTCGGGGTATCAGAAAACCCTATAGCAAAATTTTCAAGCTCCTATCTACAAAAATGTGGAATTTCGTATTTTTTGCCAGAAGACAAATCACGGGTGCGTGTTTATTTTATTTTTATTTTTTCCAGGGGTCATCGTATCGACCAAGTGGTCCTAGAATGTCGAAAGAGGGCTCATTCTATTGGAAATGAAAAGTTCTAGTGCCCTTTTTAAGTGACCAAAAAAATTGGAGGGCACCTACGCCCCCTCCCACGCTCATTTTTTCTCCAAAGTCAACAGATGAAAATTTTGAGATAGCCATTTTGTTCCGCATAGTCAAAAACCATAATAACTATGTCTTTGGGAATGACTTACTCCCCCACAGTCCCTGGGGGAGGGGCTGCAAGTTACAAACTTCGACCAGTGTTCACATATAATAATGTTTATTGGCAAGTGTACAGTCGTTTTCATGGGAATTTTTTTGGTTTTGGGGGTGGGGTTGAGGGGAGGGGGCTATGTGGGAGGATGTTTCCTTGGAGAAATATGTCATGAGGGAACAGAAATTCAATGAAAAGGGCGCAGAATTTTCTAAAATTACTATAAAAAAACAATGAAAAAATAAACATGGAAAAGTTTTTTTCAATTGAAAGTAAAGAGTAGCATTGAAACTTAAAACGAACAGAGATTATTACGCATATGAGGGGCTTTAAAAATACTTTAGCATAAAGAGTGAGGTATTTAGGAGGAGATAAATACCTCGCTCTTTATGCTATAGTATTTTTAGTAATTTCAACTATTTATTCTACGGCCTTTATGATTCAGGGGTCATTCTTAAAGAATTGGGACAAAACTTACGATTTAGTGTAAAGAACGAGGTATTAACGAGGGTACAAACCCCCTCATATACATAATAAAAATTAAAGAATATAAAAGTTTGTTACGTAAGTTAATTCTTAAGTTACGTATATTTTTTATTAATAAAAAAATTCGTTAAAAATTAAAATTTATAGTTGCCTTTTTATGTAACCGAAAAAAATTGCATGGCCACTAGGCCTCCTTCCCCATCCCTTGTTTCTCAAAATTGTCTGATCAAAACTAAGAGAAAGCCATTTAGCCAAAAAAGGAATTAATATGCAAATTTCATTTTAATAATTTATGTGTGGAGAGCCAAAATCAAACATGAATTAATTCAAAACGTTCAGAAATTACATTAAAAAACTAGTTTTTTAACTGAAAGTAAGGAGCGACATTAAAACTTAAAACGAACAGAAATTACTCCGTATATGAAATGGGTTGTCCCCTCCGCAATCCCTCGCTCTTTACGCTAAAGTTTGACTCTTTGCCACAATTCTGCTTTTTAAAACAATTAAAAGCTTTAGCGTAAAGAGCGAGGGATTTCGGAGGGGACAACCAATTTCATATACGGAGTAATTTCTGTTCGTTTTAAGTTTTAATGTCGCTCCTTACTTTCAGTAAAAAAAAATAGTTTTTTTTATGTATTATATTTAAAAGCTGCACTAAAATGCGATTCTTTTGATGTAGCTATTGGTATCAAAATTCCATTTTGAGTTTTGGTTACTATTGAGCCGAGTCGCTCCTTACTACAGTTCGTTACCACGAACTGTTTGATTATTTGCGTTTTAATCATATTTTTATTGTAAGCTATTTGGTTTAATCAGACAAACACTCTTCCAAACAAAATCTTAATAAAGTCTTAAAAAGCTTGCTAATTTCCGAGCTATACACTTGTAAAATGGAAGTAAGTGTAGAGAACCCTCTGCAAGGTAGAAAATAGAAATATATTTTTAGAAAGCAATAGAAATTCAAATTTTGTAGATACAGAAAAAGGTATCTTTTGTCCCAACAACTACATTTATGACTTTCAGTATTTTAAAAGAACAGTAGTTGTGCCCTTTAATTCTATGACATTCAAAAGTTTAAGAAAGCTGCGCGAAATTTATATGTGAAGGAGCCAGAGGTTTCTTTTTTTGCCCTTAGATTGGAATCGTTCATTTTGAACCTTAAATTACATAAGATTTTTTCCTTGTAAAATATGAGGATTTTAAGCGAATGTTTTTCAAAATTTCAGAGCTCTACATTTGTAAGGTAAAATAAGGGACTGTCCTAAATACTTCACAATTTTGAAATAACCAAAACAAAAATCAACATTATCAAGTATGAATAGGCTTAATATTGGTTTGTGGGGGGTACTTTGATATTCTTGGTATTTCAGACTAAAAAGCTTTATGGTCGCTTTTATTTGGCTTTGAGACACTTTTTAATGGCAAATCTCATATCTTAAAATTTTCAACGGTTTTTTTTTAGGCTGGAAACTTTCTAATTTTTATCTTTTCTGTTCAACCAACGGGTTTACGGTCAAGGTTGCCATTCTTCTAGTGTTTCTTAACTCGTAATTGTTTACTTTTATTTGATTTTGAGACACTTTTTAATGGTAGATATTATGCCTGATTTATTTTTAAGCTAACTTAATGGACAGTTTTATATCTTACATTTTTTGAAAATTGTTAACATCAAATTATTAAAAAGTTGCACTTAATTTTTTTCTGGATTGTTTCTGAATATTTTTATTGGACTTATGTATCGAGGCAGTTAGCTGGACTTTTAAACGTCTCAATATTTTCACAGTTATTAATTTTTTTATTCTATTTTAGTGGAACACTTGAGTAAATACCTTGAAGTCAGATTGACCTTGGGTCTAGGAAAAAGGAAAGCAGTGGTATTCAGAAATTCTGCATTTCTGTGTCCTACCAGCTGGGCCAGTACACCTTATCAAAGAGTAGTGAGACCTTAATCGATATCCAGAAAATTTGAAAAAAGAAAACGAACCCATTGAACTTCTATATTTCTGGAAAAAATGAGCATTTTTTTTTAGCTTTAAATAATTATTTTTTGCACTGATGGTTAGTGTATGTTGATTACTGATCACGGGGAGACCCAAAGTCCCGATATTAGCTCAAGGGGAGTTTAACTCATTTTGTGAAGAGGAGTGGCGTAGCTAGGGGGTAACTGTCCCTGGATGCAGCCTTTGGGAGGGGGTACCAAATTGAGTTTTTTCGTCAATACTATGATTTTCTAATGTTATCAGAATGGTGATGGGAGGGGTAAATTGATTGCGTTACCTGGTGCCTACAACCCTAGCTACGCCTCTGGTGTAGGGACGATTATTCAGAAGGTATTTCCATGGGCATTTTGTGCGAAATTCAATTCACATTTCTGGGTGACGTCTGAACCTTAGGCATCCATCTTCGTACGCTAATAGCCTAATCAAAGGGAGGTTAGTGGTATAGTGGAAATATGAGAAATAACTTTTAAGTATATAATAGGAATATTAAGATCTGATACCCCTTATCTAAAAACTGTCATATTTGGAGTCGAATCTTCGATGCGCCACTGCCGGTGACCAGCCAATGGTTGTTGTAACTCAAAAAGTGGTGGAACAAGATAAATGTGACAGGAAAGTCAAAAAACTAAAATATCTATTTTAGGGCTTCAAGTGCTATTACAAATCACCGCGCACGCTCTTCATGCACCCCAACCTGTTCAAAACTTTACTTTTTATACCTTGCGAAAAAATTTCAGTTTTCTCTAAATTCCTTCTCGTGAATTTTTCCCAATTTTTTGTTTTTAATTGAATATTGAGGCGAATAATTGCCTTTTCGAATTCAAAAGGCCGGGGAACAAAATAAATTTGACAGGAAAGTTGAAGGGAAATTTTAATTTTCTTAGGTCTTTTGTAATAACTGCTGCCCAAATAAATTTGTTTTGATTGAATATTAAGGCGAATAATTATCTGTTTTAATTCAAAAGCGTTTGGACGAAATAGATTTGGTATAAAGAGTTTAGTGCTATTCATATATTTTAGTTTATATACACTTTAAATAGAGTTAATTTACCAGGCACTTAATCAAACTTAAATAAATAGGACTAGAACCCGCAAACCTTACCCTGGCTACGTTTGAACATAGCAACGGGTTTTGGTCTTTAAGTGTAACCATCAGAAGAGCAAAATTGAAGAAATAAAGATTGCAAAAGGGGTTTTTTATTGCCAACGAAAATATTGGACGGAAAAGGCGGATATTTCGGGAGGACACACTAATTTGTTTGTCTATTCGTACCATAGCGTCCATGCGTGTCCATGCAAGCAATGAGTTAAATACAGTTTGTTATTAAATTTAGTTATGCTTAGTTAATTAGGTTTAGACCCCCTAATTGCTCCCCCTGGCTACGTCTACAGACAGTGAGGAGTTTTGGGCTGTTAGTATTTAGTATAAGTGTTACCAATAACACGATTTCAGTAACGATTTAGTCATTCAGAGCTTGTTGAAAACTAAAATAATAATAATAAAATATCATAAAGACAATAAACAATATTCTAGATTATACAATATGCAAACAAACCATAAAAAGATATAAACAAACCACCTTAGTTCTGTACCTCCAAAAGTACCGAGTTTGTTATTGAAGAGACTCCAACCGTCTCGTAGGTGTGCACCAATGGATATGTCTTCCCACTTTGAGATTTCGGTTGCGTGGATGGCATACCTGTCTCGTTCATACGTCCCTTGAAGCAGGGTCGGCTGCCACTGGTGAAGCATGTTGTGATTGAATGTGAAGCATGTGTGGACTGGTGAAGCGTGAATGTGAATTACGTGACTTGGATAGATGGTTTATGTTTGCTACAAAGGTGCAGATGAGTCTGAAGAGGAATTGCTGTTTTGTTCTTCTTTCGAGTTGAGATTTCATGGAATTGATGTCTATAATAAAGTAAATAAATACTTCAATGCACAAAGTTTGAAATAGGAAACTATTTTTCCTATCTTTTGATGGAGCACCAGCTATACTGGGTCATATAAATGGTTTTTCACCTTTCGTAAAAAAATACATAGAACCTACACTGGAAGTCGTCATAATTGATGTCATCAATATTGTAAATTTTATCAAGGGCTATTTCACCCAGCTATTTCATAAATTATGTCAGGACGTTGAAGCTGAATATACGGACCTACTTTATTATACAGGAGTGAGGGGGCTCTCTCGCTGAAATGTACTAAATCGTGTATAGCCTCTCAAAACTGAAGTCAAAATTTTTTGGTTGATCAAAAAAATATTCTCGCTGCTAAACAAAAAAAACTCTTTCTGGATTGCCTATCTCGTATATTTAGCGGACATTTTTGGGGGCATAAATATATTAAACAAAAAATTGCAAGAAAAGAACTTCAATATCATTTCAGCGAGAGAAATAGTGTCAGTGTTTAGATTAAAGCTGCAATATTGGAGACATAAAGTAGAACATAAAAAATAGCTTCTTTTTCAAGGTTAGCTTTGTTTTTGGAAGATTCCAACAATATTACTTTTGCTGACACCAAGGATGCAATTGTAAGAAATCTTATCTAACTCAGAAAGTGGTTTTCAGATTAGAGTTATGGTCAGAACGTATTTTAACGATAGGCTAAGACGCCCGGACTGGAACCTGGAACCTCAACCTGATTTCATCGATTACGTCCAGCTTGTTGTCTGTCAGAACCGCCCACACGTGCAGTGGCGTAGTGGGCTAAAATTTCTGTACCAGTATCCATCTGAATGTAATAGTGAGAAACATTTAATTGCCACAAGTAATTGAGCGCATTTAATATTCATTTCGCGTTTAATATACTATCTGGAGGCTAAAAGTTTAATTCTAATTAAATAAATAAAATTGAAAAAGTAAAATTTGAATAATGTAATATGTAATATAATTTCAATACTGTAATAGGTAGAAAAGGAAATATTTGTAATAAGTTGTCTGTGGATCTGTGGATCTGTGGATCAGGTGACGTCATGTTTGTCCGCATATGACGTCTGAATTATTTCACACTAATACAAAAGAAGAAAAAAACTAAAAAAGGTAAAAACTACAAAAAAAACTAAAAAGAAAAAAAAACTAAAAAAGCTAAAAAACTAAAAAAAACTAAAAAAAGGTAAAAATCTAATAACTAAAAAAAAACTGAAAAAAAATAAAAAAAAGGCAAAAACTACAAAAAAAAATAAAAACTAATAAAAAAACTAAAAAAGCTAAAAAACTAAAAAAACTAAAAAAAAACTAAAAAAAGGTAAAAAACTAAAAAAAAACTAAAAACTAAAAAAGAAAAAAAAAACTAAAAAAAAGGAAAAAACTGAAAAATAAAAGAGAAAAAGAAAACTAAAAAAATATGAATAAATATATATAAAAATAAGTTGTTTGTGGGTTATGTCTGTCTGTCTGTCTGTCGAGTGACGTCGTGTTTGTCCGCATATGACGTCTGAATTATTTCACACTAATACAAAAGAAGAAAAAAAACTAAAAAAGGTAAAAACTACAAAAAAACTAAAAAGAAAAAAAACTAAAAAAGCTAAAAAACTAAAAAAAAACTAAAAAAAGGTAAAAAGCTAAAAACTAAAAAAACTGAAAAAACTAAAAAAAGGCAAAAACTAAAAAAAAAACTAAAAACTAATAAAAAAACTAAAAAAGCTAAAAAACTAAAAAACTAAAAAAAGATAAAAAACAAAAAAAAACTAAAAACTAAAAAAGAAAAAACTAAAAAAAAAGGAAAAAACTGAAAAATAAGAGAAAAAGAAAACTAAAAAAATATTAATAAATATAAAAAATATAAATATAAATATAATATAAATTAGCAATCAACAAAGCACCGAGACACAAATGACGACCGGGACACAGGGAGTATAAATGACGACCAGGACATAAGTAAAAAAAAAAACTAAAAAAACTAAAAAAATGGTAAAAACTACAAAAAAACTAAAAACTAATAAAAAAACTAAAAAATCTAAAAATCTAAATAAACTAAAAAAGAAAAAAAGAAAAAAGGAAAAAAATAAAGGAGAAAAACAAAACTAAAAAACGAATGTATATACAGACCGGGACACCGGGATACAAATGACGACCGGGACACAGGGAATATAAATGACGACCGGGACACAGGGACACAACTACAATGGGGACGCCGGGGGGCACAGGGGGATATAAATGACGACCGGGACACAAGGAATATAAATGACGCCCGGGACACTCAAAGAGAAATCACAGACTGGAACACCGGGACACAAATGACGACCGGGACACAGGGACATAACTACAAAGGGGACGCCGGGGTGCACAGGGGGATATATAAATGACGATGGCGACTCAGGGAATGGTCGATTAGCAATCCCCATCAACAAAGCTCAAGGGCAATCATTAGAATCATGAAGTATAGATCTGAATACGGATTGTTTTCCCATGGACCATTATATGTTGCATGTTCAAGAGTCGGTAAACCTGACAATCTATTTATATGCACAGACAATGGGACAGCAAAGAATGTTGTATATTCGCAAGTTTTACGTAGTTAAAAACATATATATATATATATATATATATATATATATATATATATATATATATATATATATATATATATATATCTATATTCACAGGTGGGACATAGGGACACAACTACAATGGCGCGTAACTAATATGGCGCGTAACGACTTACGCGCGCGGGGGGGCTTGGGGGGGGGCGCGAAGCGCCCCCACCAACTAGGTGTTGGGGTGGCGCAAAGCGCCACCCCAACAGCTAGTATATATATATATATATATATATATATATATATATATATATATATATATATATATATATATATATATATATATATATTTTTGCGACCAGTAATTAAAAAAAAAAACTGCGTCTGTGTTCAAAATTTCAGAATATACTAGATCTAAACTAAGAGAAGAATTATTTCATTAGAGCTTTTTTTACTGACCCCAATCTGAATGAAACTAATTTCGACTTTTTTGTTATAGTTTTAACTAGATTAAATAAAAAAAAGTTTTTTAAATGAAAGTAAGGAGCGACATTAAAACTTAAAACGGACAGAAATTACTTCGTATATGAAAGGGGCTGCTTCTTCATCAACGCTCCGCGCTTTACGCTAAAGTTTGACTCTTTCTCTCAACTCTTCTTTTTAAAACAGTAAAAAACTTTTACTGTTACTTTACTCCCCTATTTTCTAAAATAACGCAAATTTTCTCAGGCTCGTTACTTTTGATGGGTAAGACTAAGCTTGATGAAACTTATATATTAAAAATCAGCATTAAAATGCGATTCTTTTGATGTAGCTATTGGTATCAAAATTCCATTTTTAGAGTTTTAGTTACTACTAGCTGTTGGGGTGGCGTTGTGTCCCCAACCATTGTAGTTGTGTCCCTGTGTACCACCTGTGAATATATATATATATATATATATATATATATATATATATATATATATATGTTTTTAACTGCGTAAAACATGCGAATATACATCATTCTTCGCTGTCCCATTGTCTGTGCATATAAATAGATTGTCAGGTTTACTGACTCTTGAACATGCAACATATAATTGTCCATGGGAAAAAAAATCCGTATTCAGATTCTATACCTCATTATTCTAATGATGTGTCCCTGTGTCCCGGTCGTCATTTATATTCCCTGTGTCCCGGTCGTCATTTGTGTCCCGGTGTCCCAGTTTGTAATTTCTCTTTGAGTGTCCCGGTCGTCATTTATATTCCCTGTGTCCCGGTCGTCATTTTTGTCCCGGTGTCCCGGTCTGTAATTTCTATTCGAACAATCCCTGTGTCCCGGTCGTCATTTATATATCCCGCCTGTGCCCCTGGCGACCCCGTTGTAGTTGTGTCCCTGTGTCCCGGTCGTCATTTACATTCCCTGTGTCCCGGTTGTGATTTGTGTCCGGGTGTCCCAGTCTGTAATTTCTCTTTGAGGTTCCCGGTCGTCATTTATATTCCCTGTGTCCCGGTCGTCATTTGTGTCCCGGTGTCCCGGTACGTAACTTCATCAGTTGACAAACATGACGTCAGTCGACAAACAACTTCATGACGCATACAGCTCAATCCTTATAATGACGTCAGTCAACAAACATGACGTCAGTCGACACAAAAACTTGACGTCACTCGACACACACACATACAGACAACTTATTTTTATATATATAGAAGATTGAGCCGGTTCGCTCCTTACTACAGTTCGTTACCACGAACTGTTTGATATAGCTTATTTTGACAGTACAAAAAATACTACCATATTAAGATAATGTGGACGGATGTCTTGAAATGTCAAACTTCTGCCAGTAATGTGTTTAGATAGTTTTCGGCAATTAAAATGTGCGTTATTATTTGCAAATTTATGGCCGTAGTTTAATAGAATTAGGGAAATTCCTTCATGCAGCATGACTTCAGCCAATTAATATAACAAATGACCAAAGTGAAAGACAAAATTTATTAACATTAAATGTGTTGATGTATCAAAAATCTGTTGTGTTAAGCTGGACATTTACACTGACCCATTTTGTCGGCAAATCATTTTAATTTGTGCCCAATGCCATTCTTCCTATGCTAAGAAATCGTGTATGTCTACAGCAAGGGCACATTTAGGATTTCTCTTTTTCTAGTTGGGGGGGGGGGGTCAAAGAAAGGTCTCAAAACGCATCAAAAATTTGTATATATGTATTTGTTTCGTTTTTGTGAGTCAAACAAAAACCTGGGGAGGAGGTTAAAAAGCCGGTAGTCCCCCTGGATGCGGCCTTAGGCCGTGTTGATTTTAAATAATTTGAACTGATTTTTTTTAACTTCCGAGATAAAAAGGAGAAAAGTAAATCCAGTTACTTGCGTTGTTGAATGAAAATTTAGTTTATGGCAATAGAAGTGGATAATTCGTTGGTTGATTTCTGAGTATTTTTGGGAAAAACTAGTTTCAGAATTGCTAAATTTTTGTTTTGAACGTACAAAAAATTCTTTCTAATTTTCAACCTTTTTTCTTGCTATAAGGCATTTAATCTGCTTTGAAAGTTAGAATTTCGGACAATGTGTAGATTTTTGTAAACTGCAACCATTACGGCAAGTCTGAGATGACTATCATAAACTGTTTAAAAACAAAAGCAAAAAAAAGCATGTCAAAAAATTATTTTTTAATTTATTCCTCCCCCTCATTTCTAGCACTTTCCATCCTTATTTCACAAAAGAGAAAAAGAAGGAAAGAACCGAGCCACTGGCTACGCAGGCTCCCACTTCGCAGCAATATTTTTAAAGCTTTACAATTTGCTACATCCCAGGAAATTCCTAATTCCTTTATATCCTTTTTTATAACCCCTTTCCATCCGTGTCGAGAATGTCCTTTATTTTGGCCACCATCGCCAAAAAGCACTATTTTTTGCAACGTGTCTTATTATTAGCCTCCATCGTAAACCGTAACATGCTCCGCATGATACAGAGGCGCCAGATGAGGTGCATTTGCACTATTTAGGCGCTCTTTTGAAGCGGTTGCATATTGAATTTTTCAAATTGGCCTTTCTTTTTTCGAGAAAATGGTGTTTTCGGTGCATTTGGACTTTTATGGTGGCGAAATTCTAAACCACACATCTGGCAACACTGATTTGGCATATACTTGCTGTTTCTATTGAATCTGCGTTTGGAAAATAATTTTTTGTTACTTCACATCGTTAGATAGATTCTCCTTGCCCTTGATTATAATTTGATTTTTCTTCAGGATCTGATATTGAACAGGTCTTCCTGGGTTTTTCTGCTTTCTTTGTCTTTCTTCCCTTTCTTTCTTTTTTTTTTTTTTTTTTTTTTTTTTTTAACGAATGTTACTACGCTCTAGTTTAGGAAATGTATCATTCTTTTTTGTGATCAGGGAACAAAGATCAGTCTATCCAAGTCACGTAATTCACATTCACGCTTCACCAGTCCACACATGCTTCACATTCAATCACAACATGCTTCACCAGTGGCAGCCGACCCTGCTTCAAGGGACGTATGAACGAGACAGGTATGCCATCCACGCAACCGAAATCTCAAAGTGGGAAGACATATCCATTGGTGCACACCTACGAGACGGTTGGAGTCTCTTCAATAACAAACTCGGTACTTTTGGAGGTACAGAACTAAGGTGGTTTGTTTATATCTTTTTATGGTTTGTTTGCATATTGTATAATCTAGAATATTGTTTATTGTCTTTATGATATTTTATTATTATTATTTTAGTTTTCAACAAGCTCTGAATGACTAAATCGTTACTGAAATCGTGTTATTGGTAACACTTATACTAAATACTAACAGCCCAAAACTCCTCGAGATGGAATGGCCTGTATATGCCGCCAAATTGTTTAAGTTGAAAGAAAAATACTAACTAGTTTTTAAAGTAGCAAATGAAAAATATATCCTTTTTACTCGCAAAAGTTTCATTTTTACCCCTGAAAATATCAATTTTACCCCATTTGGGGTAATTTATCCAAGTGCCCCAACTGCTGATTTAGAGCAGGGGGTTGTTTTCTATTGGCTATTCACACAAGGGAAATCGTTTTATGTAAAGCTTATTTAACCGTTTAAGGAGCGAACCGGCTCAATCTTCTATATATATAAAAATAAGTTGTCTGTATGTGTGTGTGTCGAGTGACGTCAAGTTTTTGTGTCGACTGACGTCATGTTTGTTGACTGACGTCATTATAAGGATTGAGCTGTATGCGTCATGAAGTTGTTTGTCGACTGACGTCATGTTTGTCAACTGATGAAGTTACGTACCGGGACACCGGGACACAAATGACGACCGGGACACAGGGAATATAAATGACGACCGGGAACCTCAAAGAGAAATTACAGACTGGGACACCCGGACACAAATCACAACCGGGACACAGGGAATGTAAATGACGACCGGGACACAGGGACACAACTACAACGGGGTCGCCAGGGGCACAGGCGGGATATATAAATGACGACCGGGACACAGGGATTGTTCGAATAGAAATTACAGACCGGGACACCGGGACAAAAATGACGACCGGGACACAGGGAATATAAATGACGACCGGGACACTCAAAGAGAAATTACAAACTGGGACACCGGGACACAAATGACGACCGGGACACAGGGAATATAAATGACGACCGGGACACAGGGACACATCATTAGAATAATGAGGTATAGAATCTGAATACGGATTTTTTTTCCCATGGACAATTATATGTTGCATGTTCAAGAGTCAGTAAACCTGACAATCTATTTATATGCACAGACAATGGGACAGCGAAGAATGTTGTATATTCGCATGTTTTACGTAGTTAAAAACATATATATATATATATATATATATATATATATATATATATATATATATATATATATATATATATATATATATATATATATATATTCACAGGTGGTACACAGGGACACAACTACAATGGTTGGGGACACAACGCCACCCCAACAGCTAGTAGTAACTAAAACTCTAAAAATGGAATTTTGATACCAATAGCTACATCAAAAGAATCGCATTTTAATGCTGATTTTTAATATATAAGTTTCATCAAGCTTAGTCTTACCCATCAAAAGTAACGAGCCTGAGAAAATTTGCGTTATTTTAGAAAATAGGGGAGTAAAGTAACAGTAAAAGTTTTTTACTGTTTTAAAAAGAAGAGTTGAGAGAAAGAGTCAAACTTTAGCGTAAAGCGCGGAGCGTTGATGAAGAAGCAGCCCCTTTCATATACGAAGTAATTTCTGTCCGTTTTAAGTTTTAATGTCGCTCCTTACTTTCATTTAAAAAACTTTTTTTTATTTAATCTAGTTAAAACTATAACAAAAAAGTCGAAATTAGTTTCATTCAGATTGGGGTCAGTAAAAAAAGCTCTAATGAAATAATTCTTCTGTTAGTTTAGATCTAGTATATTCTGAAATTTTGAACACAGACGCAGTTTTTTTTTTTAATTACTGGTCGCAAAAATTATATATATATATATATATATATATATATATATATATATATATATATATATATATATATATATATATATATATATATATATATATATATATATATATATATATATATATATATATATACTAGCTGTTGGGGTGGCGCTTTGCGCCACCCCAACACCTAGTTGGTGAGGGCGCTTCGCGCCCCCCCCCAAGCCCCCCCGCGCGCGTAAGTCGTTACGCGCCATATTAGTTACGCGCCATTGTAGTTGTGTCCCTATGTCCCACCTGTGAATATAGATATATATATATATATATATATATATATATATATATATATATATATATATATATATATATATATATATATATATATGTTTTTAACTACGTAAAACTAGTTTAGATCTAGTATATTCTGAAATTTTGAACACAGACGCAGTTTTTTTTTTTAATTACTGGTCGCAAAAATTATATATATATATATATATATATATATATATATATATATATATACTAGCTGTTGGGGTGGCGCTTTGCGCCACCCCAACACCTAGTTGGTGGGGGCGCTTCGCGCCCCCCCCCCAAGCCCCCCCGCGCGCGTAAGTCGTTACGCGCCATATTAGTTACGCGCCATTGTAGTTGTGTCCCTATGTCCCACCTGTGAATATAGATATATATATATATATATATATATATATATATATATATATATATATATATATATATATATATATATATATATATATATATATATATATATATGTTTTTAACTACGTAAAACTTGCGAATATACAACATTCTTTGCTGTCCCATTGTCTGTGCATATAAATAGATTGTCAGGTTTACCGACTCTTGAACATGCAACATATAATGGTCCATGGGAAAACAATCCGTATTCAGATCTATACCTCATGATTCTAATGATTGCCCTTGAGCTTTGTTGATGGGGATTGCTAATCGACCATTCCCTGAGTCGCCATCGTCATTTATATATCCCCCTGTGCACCCCGGCGTCCCCTTTGTAGTTATGTCCCTGTGTCCCGGTCGTCATTTATATTCCCTGTGTCCCGGTCGTCATTTGTGTCCCGGTGTTCCAGTCTGTGATTTCTCTTTGAGTGTCCCGGGCGTCATTTATATTCCTTGTGTCCCGGTGTCCCGGTCGTCATTTATATCCCCCTGTGCCCCCCGGCGTCCCCATTGTAGTTGTGTCCCTGTGTCCCGGTCGTCATTTATATTCCCTGTGTCCCGGTCGTCATTTGTATCCCGGTGTCCCGGTCTGTATATACATTCGTTTTTTAGTTTTGTTTTTCTCCTTTATTTTTTTCCTTTTTTCTTTTTTTCTTTTTTAGTTTATTTAGATTTTTAGATTTTTTAGTTTTTTTATTAGTTTTTAGTTTTTTTGTAGTTTTTACCATTTTTTTAGTTTTTTTAGTTTTTTTTTTTACTTATGTCCTGGTCGTCATTTATACTCCCTGTGTCCCGGTCGTCATTTGTGTCTCGGTGCTTTGTTGATTGCTAATTTATATTATATTTATATTTATATTTTTTATATTTATTAATATTTTTTTAGTTTTCTTTTTCTCTTATTTTTCAGTCTTTTCCTTTTTTTTAGTTTTTTCTTTTTTAGTTTTTAGTTTTTTTTTGTTTTTTACCTTTTTTTAGTTTTTTAGTTTTTTAGCTTTTTTAGTTTTTTTATTAGTTTTTAGTTTTTTTTTTAGTTTTTGCCTTTTTTTAGTTTTTTCAGTTTTTTTAGTTTTTAGCTTTTTACCTTTTTTTAGTTTTTTTTTAGTTTTTTAGCTTTTTTAGTTTTTTTTCTTTTTAGTTTTTTTGTAGTTTTTACCTTTTTTAGTTTTTTTTCTTCTTTTGTATTAGTGTGAAATAATTCAGACGTCATATGCGGACAAACACGACGTCACTCGACAGACAGACGGACAGACATAACCCACAAACAACTTATTTTTATATATATTTATTCATATTTTTTTAGTTTTCTTTTTCTCTTTTATTTTTCAGTTTTTTCCTTTTTTTTAGTTTTTTTTTCTTTTTTAGTTTTTAGTTTTTTTTTAGTTTTTTACCTTTTTTTAGTTTTTTTTTAGTTTTTTTAGTTTTTTAGCTTTTTTAGTTTTTTTATTAGTTTTATTTTTTTTTGTAGTTTTTGCCTTTTTTTTATTTTTTTTTCAGTTTTTTTTTAGTTATTAGATTTTTACCTTTTTTTAGTTTTTTTTAGTTTTTTAGCTTTTTTAGTTTTTTTTTCTTTTTAGTTTTTTTTGTAGTTTTTACCTTTTTTAGTTTTTTTCTTCTTTTGTATTAGTGTGAAATAATTCAGACGTCATATGCGGACAAACATGACGTCACCTGATCCACAGATCCACAGACAACTTATTACAAATATTTCCTTTTCTACCTATTACAGTATTGAAATTATATTACATATTACATTATTCAAATTTTACTTTTTCAATTTTATTTATTTAATTAGAATTAAACTTTTAGCCTCCAGATAGTATATTAAACGCGAAATGAATATTAAATGCGCTCAATTGCTTGTGGCAATTAAATGTTTCTCACTATTACATTCAGATGGATACTGGTACAGAAATTTTAGCCCACTACGCCACTGCACGTGTGGGCGGTTCTGACAGACAACAAGCTGGACGTAATCGATGAAATCAGGTTGAGGTTCCAGGTTCCAGTCCGGGCGTCTTAGCCTATCGTTAAAATACGTTCTGACCATAACTCTAATCTGAAAACCACTTTCTGAGTTAGATAAGATTTCTTACAATTGCATCCTTGGTGTCAGCAAAAGTAATATTGTTGGAATCTTCCAAAAACAAAGCTAACCTTGAAAAAGAAGCTATTTTTTATGTTCTACTTTATGTCTCCAATATTGCAGCTTTAATCTAAACACTGACACTATTTCTCTCGCTGAAATGATATTGAAGTTCTTTTCTTGCAATTTTTTGTTTAATATATTTATGCCCCCAAAAATGTCCGCTAAATATACGAGATAGGCAATCCAGAAAGAGTTTTTTTTGTTTAGCAGCGAGAATATTTTTTTGATCAACCAAAAAATTTTGACTTCAGTTTTGAGAGGCTATACACGATTTAGTACATTTCAGCGAGAGAGCCCCCTCACTCCTGTATAATAAAGTAGGTCCGTATATTCAGCTTCAACGTCCTGACATAATTTATGAAATAGCTGGGTGAAATAGCCCTTGATAAAATTTACAATATTGATGACATCAATTATGACGACTTCCAGTGTAGGTTCTATGTATTTTTTTACGAAAGGTGAAAAACCATTTATATGACCCAGTATAGCTGGTGCTCCATCAAAAGATAGGAAAAATAGTTTCCTATTTCAAACTTTGTGCATTGAAGTATTTATTTACTTTATTATAGACATCAATTCCATGAAATCTCAACTCGAAAGAAGAACAAAACAGCAATTCCTCTTCAGACTCATCTGCACCTTTGTAGCAAACATAAACCATTTGCTGTGAATTGCTACTGAAATCAGTTG
This sequence comes from Artemia franciscana, assembly GCF_032884065.1. Taxonomy (NCBI): domain Eukaryota; kingdom Metazoa; phylum Arthropoda; class Branchiopoda; order Anostraca; family Artemiidae; genus Artemia; species Artemia franciscana. The sequence continues at coordinate 2,472,776 of NC_088866.1, forward strand.
TCTCATCAAGCTGAATATCAAAATATTTAGCCTGTTTTGATACGAAAATAACCTGTTCCTCCACATTTTCTGCTGATATAGAAATTCATTCCTTCACATATCTCGCAGACAAGAGCACTGAATCCACTTCTTTTTGACTACACATAATCTATGCCATTTTTACATCAGCTTGTTCAACCAAATCTTCACCAATAGTGTATGGTTTCTTATATTTAGCTATCAACCAGGCTACTTCAAAGCTAGCCATTGATGCTGAATACTGATCAAATGTTGCTACAAGTTGCAATTCAATATTTGTCTTTTACCAGACATTTTTTAATTTGCAAAGTATTCTAGTGCTTTGAAAGACAGGTGTGAATGCAAATTATCTATATGTTCCTTCAACCGACTTTTTTTGAAAATTCTTAAGTCATTATCTTTATATATACAACACACTACGGTTTCATTGTACCATTGTCTTCCATTTGTGTAAAACTGTAATTAAGGAATTTGTCTTGGTATGTTCTTTTTCTATTTGCTGCCGTCTGAAGGGAGACAGAAAATAATAATAAAAATGCTTGGATTAAATTTTCAAATTACGGATATCCTTTATAGATAAACTCGTCAATGAATTTGTATCTTGACGGCATGGCACCCAGTGAAAAAAACTAGATTCTTGAAAGATAAAGCACTAAATTAGCACGTAAGTCACTAGATTATTGAATAGAATTCACAAGAATTATAATACAGTTTATCATTGTAATTAATAATTATTTTGTTTCTTTACCATGTTCTATGCAGGTGCGCTTACAGTAAGGGGCTAAAATTACCCCCTAGAAGTGGAAAAATACCTTCCGATTGACGTTTTGTTTTTATCAAGCGAAAATTACTCTTGAAATTTTGAAAAATGCCTTTTTGCATTTTTATGAAGAGAATATAACAAAATCCTAGCTTCCTCCATGTATATCCGGAATTAGCATACCCCAAGCATTGAAAATTGGTTATCAGTGATCTAATCGAAATATTTGCTTTTTCTTTTTAATTTTTTTTCTTGTCGATTCAACCTCAGTTTTTCCCAATAAATATATTTTCTTTTTACTCTAGCCGGTATAATTACTGGGACACTACGCGCGATATTTTGAAAAATGTCTAGTTTTAGAACAAAAATCACTATAAATAACGAGCTGGAAGAAAACCACTAGGCAATATAAAAAATAACCAGAAATAGTGATAAATCAATAGAGGTGGCAATCCTGCCTGGCACGGGCTGAACAGGTAGTCGGGGCTATGCTTTACTGTGCAAAGATTTAGCTGGAGAACACTCTAGTGGTGGGGAGTGAGATGGAATGGCCTGTATATGCCGCCAAATTGTTTAAGTTGAAAGAAAAATACTAACTAGTTTTTAAAGTAGCAAATGAAAAATATATCCTTTTTACTCGCAAAAGTTTCATTTTTACCCCTGAAAATATCAATTTTACCCCATTTGGGGTAATTTATCCAAGTGCCCCAACTGCTGATTTAGAGCAGGGGGTTGTTTTCTATTGGCTATTCACACAAGGGAAATCGTTTTATGTAAAGCTTATTTAATCGTTTATTATGTATGGTATTATCAAAAAATAGTTGCGAAATAGTAGTTTTATGAAATAGCAGTAATAGAATGAAAATTAAATGAATTTATTGGAATTAATAAGTTCAATATAAATGGAATTTAGATAAGTTTTACCGGTATCTCTATTAAGGGTGACTTTTTGTGCATATTTTTCTAAATTTCAACTGCCTCCCTGAAAACTTGCCTGAGACCTTTAACAGGGGCAATAATGAAAGTATTAAGAATTGAATGAAATGGTAAGGATTATTCTAACTTGTTGAACCAAAGCGTAGATTATTATTAGTGACTTCAAAACCCTTAAATGTATTAAATAAAAAACAAATTTTTCAACTGAAAGTGAGGAGCAATATTAAAATACAAAACGAACAGAAATTATTCCGTTTATGAAGGGGTTGCCCCCCTCAATACATTGATCTTCACGCTAAAGTTTTTAGTACTTTTAAAAAAGCTCCCTATTCGAATTAAACGGCCCTTGTGTTTCAGGAGTCGTTCTTAAGAAACTGGGACAAACTTAACTTTTAGAGGGTGACAACCTTTGACTTTTAGGGTTTTTTTTCCACTTTTTGACAACCAGGCAAATTTTCTCCGTCTCGTAGCCTTTTATGGGTAACACAAATCTGTGTGAATCTTATATGTTTGGAATCAGCATATTAAGCCAATGCTTTTGATATATTTATTTATATCGAAATTTCAATTTTTAGAGTTTCGGTTACTATTGAGCTGTGTCACTCCTTATTTACAGTTTGGTACTACGAACTGTTTGAAATTATAACAAAAGGCAAAAATTATTTGTGAGGGATGTATTGTAAATGTTTGAATTGGACTTCTGTGTTCTAATATTGAATGTTCGGTTGACTGTTGACTCTTCCTTGTTTGTGAAGTTACTAAATAAGTGTTCGAAACAATTTAACTTCAAACTCTTAAATACGTAATTTAACAGAAACAACGTGTCGAAATCCTTCTTCACGACGTGTGGAAGAAATTGCAAGGAAATTTTTAAATATATACACTGCATTGTATGTTTTGGTCACCAATATATCTCTCGTCATATTTAAAATAAGTCGCTTTAAAAACTCTTAAACATCAACTTTGGTGAAAATCTAATGTATTTTCAAAATGTTGACTTACCATATTTTGATTTTTGGAATTTTTTTCTTTGCCTCTGGTCTGTAATTAAGAAGTTCATAAAGCTTTAGATACCCACTGTTATGGAACTTGGAAGTCTTTATGAAAAATAAAAGCCAATTTTTTTATTATTTTGGAGGAATCATATTGCAATTGTAGCATACTGTGATTATCGTCTTCTAAACCTTTAGGTACGAAATTTAGTGGAAATCAACCACCGCTCCATGAATTTCTGAAACTGGAGTTCAAGATTACAGCAATAGCCTTGTAATTAGCAAGCTTAGAAACACTTCAATATAAATAATGATGGAAATATTGCCATTCCTTAGATAATGCTTGAATGATCAGGAGTCAAAGGAGATGAACCATTTGTAAATATTGTGTTGGGCTTGGAGTTCTGAGTCCTACTGTAAGTCATCTAATTATAAAGACTAAATAGTCAGTGCCTGATTTTGGTTTCATGGCGGTGTAACACGCCCGCCATCTAGTCAAATATTTAGGAAAGACGAAAAACTTGAAAACTGAAAAACAGGGTAATTACATGAAAAACACAATAAATTACTAAATTATTTTCTTAATCTGCCATCAAAACAGTACACGGAACATTGCCGACTGGATAAAATTCTTTTCAGGTTTCGGGAAGGCCATTCGTCTAGTCATGGTGCCATTCATCTCGTTGAATTTCTAAATAATTGTTTATGAAAAGGTGAAACCCTCATGACGACATCTTATCTTATTTCCCGAACACTCTTGGCTAGGCATGTCTTAAGATTTTATTCCGAAGATTAGAATATTTAGGTATTAAAAGAATGAGTCGAAAATGGTTCGTTGGAAGATCTATCAAAGTAATGCTGATGGTTTGCTTTATTCGGCATATTCAGTCTCTTGTGGTGTGCCACACGGGTTGGTCCTTAGTCTACTTCTGTCCCTAATTCATGCGGATAGTCTGAGATTTTCTGTTGCCTAATGTCACTTGTTTGTGAGCCAAGATTAGGATATTGGAAGCTGCAGTGATGACAGTGGTCAAGTAAAGTACTGAAGCGTTGGTACTCCAAAAGACGGAGGACGATTTGGTATATGTTTTTTAGAGAAATTGCCAACGGATTATTTTGGGTACCTGACTGACTAACAGTATCCCAAACAGTAAGCTCTACGAAAAATGTGGATTAGTCCCACTTTCTAGGGCTATACTGAGAGAATGGATTTGATGGCTAATACACGTTCTGCGGATGAAGGATGACACACTGCCATTGTCAGTCAACCGTCAAGGGCGAAAACGAAAAGCAGGTCGTCCCCTATTGAACAGTGTGCGTAGCTGTGTTGGCCTTATACGGCTTAGTACTGCATTGAGTTGTTAGTAGTAGTAGTAGTAATGTGATTTGCTGATGTAAACTGAAGTCTAATATTCTAGTCTTGGTTCTGCTGGTCTTATGTTAAAAGTGAATGCCGTTTTGAGAAGTTTTTACGTTTTTACTAGTTTTAGTTTATTATCAGTAAATGTTGACAGAACTACTTTAATCTTATGTTCTAGAGCAGCTAAGTCTCATGACGTTAATGAGAAGACGTCATTAACGTCTCATGACGTTAATGACGCTTGAGAATACGCCTGTTGCGCAAGTTGAAAAAAACTCCGTTATTTTGGTCCTTTCGATGATTGCAATCTTTCCCGGAAACACCGCGTCATTTTGTTGCAACAAAGGTTGCCTGGGGTTTTGCCCGTGATTCAATATTTTAAAAATACTTCACCTACGAGAGTCTTATTGCTTTTATACTGTGCTTTGGTTCAGCTGCATATGTTTAATGAATGCCTGTTATGGCCAAGTAATTTCTTTATGAAGTTTCTAAAGGTTCAAATTCATCAAAATCAAGTGATGCCTGTTATTGGAGGGTACGTAGAAGGTGTTCACAGCACTTCTGCTCGTGTCAACACATCACAATCGCTGAATATAGAATAGTTATGTGACTACTAGTTACAAAAAAAGAAAATATACAAAAACGGGAATAATAGTTCAAGTATGACAGTGGAAATTAGAAAAAAATTATTTTTTCACTAATTACAATATAAGTCTGTATATTTTGGTTTCACGCCTTGAAGCCCCTATCAACGAGAAAAAAATAAGTTGATCTAAATTAAGCTAAACATATCAAGAAAATCAAGAAAAAAGGAACGAAAAAAAATCACATCTTAATAATATCCAATATGAAGCTGTTCACCATGCAAATAGCAGCGAATCAAACAAAGCAACAGTTGGAAATATTTGGTCTGTTATTTTCCAGTGTCATATGTGTCTTATGTTAAATATTATACCTGCTTTACTATATTTTTATTTGTTTTTTTCCTTTTTTTGTAAATTTATTTTAACAAATTGTTTTTGTGATTACCAGTTAAGACTTTTTATTATCAATCTTGGAATTATTCAAGTCCTGTGGTTTTTTCATGGCTATTAATGATAGTAGTCATGTTATTAATATCATTTAGTGTAATTACTGTAATTCATTTAATGTAATTTCTATAACTAATTATTATCAAATTACTATCGCTTAATAATAGTAATTATAATCATGTACTCGTCACGTTGGTAATTTTGCAGTCCCGCATAGAAGTGTAACTAGGAATGGCTTCCCTACCTGGTTTTAAGGACCTGGAGTGTCGAGCTCTAATCCAGAGAGTTTTCAAGTAGCTGCAGGTCCTGGGGGTGCTTAAAAGCAAGTTAAAGAGGTGTTTGTTTGATTAGGGTTACTTGTTTTTTTTTTCTTATAGAATGGGCTAATGGCGATTGTTTATTTTTTGTATTTTTTTTTGCTTTCCTGTAATCTTTTTTGTTTGTTTATGTTTAGTTCATATAGATATAGAAGTATATAGAAGTATTAGAAGTATAGAAAGTATAGAAGATATAAAGAAAGCATAAGAAGTATAGAAAGTAAAGTAGTAGTATAGAAAGTATAGAAGATATAGAAGTATTAGTTTATATATATAGAAGTATATAGTAAGTTGGCAGCAGACGCCAGATTCAAGTGTTTTTGTAACTTCTTCGATTCGGTTATTCTTCTTCTTCGGTTATTTCTAATTTACTTAATGCTACTTTCTGTTTGCAATAAATCAAATTGAATTTGAATATAAGATTGAATTCCTGGAATTTTTGAATTTGTATGGACCTGAAGATCTTCTATCTGTATTCTTTGTGGGGGGGGGGAACATGTATGTGTGAGAAGGAATTCGAAAAATCCAAAATAGGAGAAAAAATAGAAGATAATTAAATGACAAATACAAGACGTTGCTAATAATACTGCCTTAATTGATGGGATTCTAGATGGTATATAGGCTCGAGCGTGCCCACCATTTCTCTTTTGGGGGGAGCCAAACATTCGGGGTAGATGAAAAATCGAGATCATGCAAAACAGGGAACTTATATGAAAAACACAAAGATGGAAGAATGAAAAGTAGAAATATTTTTTATTTGTGAGGTTTCATAAGTTTATGGGACTGAATCCACCCCCCCCCATTGTGTTCCTCGAAGAAATTCAAATATTTATGAGCGGTAGAAAATTTAGAAATCCCGAACGGGAGATTTATTTGAGAAAAACGTATTTTACTGGAAATGTTTTCCTGATGCATTGGATTTTAGAAAGTGTACAGGCCTGAATGTACCCCCATTTATATTTCTATGGAAAGGGAGGGGAAGAAGCAACATTTAGGGACAAGGAAGAAATCAGAGAATACTAAAACAGAGGAACTATGTAAAAAATACAGAAATTGGAGGACAAACAAATGGAAGTATTTTCTTAATCCATGAGATTTTAGAAAGTGTATGTGCTAATGATCTTCTGTTTTGCAAGGAAAATATTTGAGGTTGGGTAAAAGTTTTAAAAACATGCAAATTGTATTAATGTAGACTTTAGGAAGGGAGTGGTCCCAGAGACTTTCTTCCTCTATGGTCATGCCTGTTTACTAGTATCAAAAGTACCTGTTTAATAGTATGTTCCCAACATCTCTTGTTAAATAAGTTTTATCGAAAGCTTACGGGCCCGAAGTAAATACAACTTAAGGGTCCGGCTATTCCCGAACAGGAAACAAAAACCGAACATTCCTGAAGAGTATATTTCATACTATGATATATGCCATAAAAAATTATTTGTGCAAATTTCACAGTTATTGACTATGTGAGCAAAGTGGTGATAAGTAGTTGCCATTAACGTATGGAGACCTTTGGGCCCCAGCCTCTCCCGCCCTGCTAACATACTGACTAATCAGTAACTGACTGATTAGTAACATACTAATCAAATATTATTGATTAGTAGCTGATTAGTAACTGGTACTAGCTCTTGCTAATGTAGGTCTCAAATTTTTACCCCAAAATCTCTGAGATTTTCAGAACGTTCTTTATGTTTTTTTTATATTTGTTAATATTTTTTTATAGTTTTTAATATTTTTTTTATTTTACAATTTCAACACATATTATTAATGCGCAGAGTAAACTCCTAAATGTGTGCCTAACTAGAAAAAAACTAACCTAAACTTGTGTTATTGTGAATCATTGATGTGAAAAAAATGTTTTAATAAAAACATAAAAATAGCTGAAAAGAATATTAATATAACCGTTTGTTTGTTCAGCTTATGCTCCTATGTTTTCTATGTGTGAACGATTTCACATTCTCACCAAATTACTCACATTTTCAGAAATAAGTTCAGTAAATTATAGGTGATATTAAGGACTATCATAAGGTTTTATGTGTTACAGTAGTTATTTGTACACTTTTATTTTTTTAAATAAAAGTGTTCATTTTATTTCGATTTGCATTGTTTTTATTTGTCTTTTCCAGGTTTAATCTACTCATTTTATTATTTTTTCTATTATAAGTCAACCATTATGATTTAAGCATGAACTTGTATTCTGAATATATAAAACTTTTTACATAGCAATGAACTTGGAAGGGTGATATCTCTCTCTATCCAAGGTCAAAGGAGTTATTTTGCGTGGAGTAAATTCGATAAAGTGCAAAACAGACAGATTACATAATCTAATTTTAAAGATTCTTAAAATAACCATCAAAGTCATTGGTTTTAGAGACAAAATTAACATCTTTCACCTTGTGTGCAGGCCCAACCGAATTTTTACGTGCAGTATTTTTTTTAAGTCTTAAGTTTGACTGTTACCTTTTATTACAGCAAAAGATACATATTTTTTCGACATCATTGAAAGGCACCTTCACTTAAGCACCCTCTGCACATCCACTCCCGAGTTGTGGATTGTATTGACTTGTAACGGACGTTTGTCTTGTTTTAATATTTTAGAAAGACAGCTTACTAGGAAAAAAAACATAAAAAAAAATTATTAAAAAAGCTGATCAAAAATACATTGATTCTGTGGAATATTAAGGGACAACAATAAACTGTTAAATGTCAAATTTCTTGTATAGAGATCGGCCGAAAAGCCTCATCTCTCGGTTAAATTGCCTGCTTGTTATTCTTATTGGAAAAATATTAGCCTAATTGTAATTGAGTGCTATTAAATAAACTAATTGGTGGAGCACACTTAAGTGATTGGATAAGCAATAACTTTTCAAGAATTTTAATTAAGAAATAAGAAACGATTCTCCATTGTTTTCTGAAATTGAATATCATTGTAAAATTGAATATATTGAATAGATATATTCATTATTCTATTTTTGTCACAGTAATGGTATATAATAATATACCATTACTGTGACAAAAATAGAATAATGAATATATCTATTATTCTTCTATAGATCAGCTATTCTATTATTCCTAAATTAAGAAAGAAAATAATAATATTATTTATTATCGCTGGAAGTCCTTCCTTTTGAAACCATTACGTGCAGTTTTTCTTTTTTAATTAAAAACAAAAACGCTGATACAAGATTTCTTCGATGACCGTGGCCTGATTGTTCTCTTTCTATATGGAAATTTCTATCACTGAACTATCCAGAAGGGGTGGATGCAGAATTAATGTTGGGGAGACCGATAAAGATTCGGCTCCCAATTCGTATTTTTGCCCATTCGATCCTCTATTTAGTACAAATTTCGACCTTGTGGTGGGGCTGGGCATGTACGCCGAATACCACTCTCTGGGCCCATCCCCTACTATCTGGAGATCAAGCCCCCACCTTGGAGCTGTTAATGTATAATGTCTAAGTAATAAAATTTACTAATTTTTATGCCTGAATACTGTAAAACTTTCCTACTAAGTTTATAAATAATGGTTATTTTTAAAGCTATGCTATTTTAAACGTGTTTTTGAATGTTTCCGTGATTCAGTTTGGTCGAGGAAGTTGAATGCATCAGAGAGGTGAGAGGTGGGAAAGGTGAGATGGTGAAGTGAGAGAGGTGAGAAAGGAACTAAAACTTCATTTGAGGCAAATTATCCATATAGAGATGCGTGGATCTTAAAGGAAGAAATTATGGACAGACACTTATACAATAAAACCACGTGTTTTAAAATAATAATAAAACATTTGCATGAAAATAATGATTTTTTTGGGGGGGGGGGCAGATTACCCAAAATTTAAGTTACACAGTATAAAGTTGCTTCAATCACCGAATAAGCTAAATTACACAATAAGGACAAAGTTCAATTAAAAAAAAAGTCATTTATAAGAAATTTGATACTATTTTTACGTGGCCAAATTGATTAAAACAACAGCTACTTGCATAGTCATAAGAATCACAAGATGTTCAGGGGATAGGACCCTCCCCTTCCCTTAATTGGATAAGTTCCAAAGCCTATTGTGTCATTTGCATTTTATTGATAAATATATGCATTTTGAACAATGTGCTTTAATGTTTTAAAATGTGGACGAAAAATGAAAATAAATCACCGTAATAACACAGATGACTGGAAAGCATTAAGAAAACAGAATATTTAATATTCAACGATATTAGCTAGTAGAAATCAAAGCAGTTCAAGATTTTGTTTAACAGTAGCTTCTTATTTTTCATTGTTATAAATATAATAAAATGTTTATAATGTACTTTGTTTCCAGTCAAGTGCAGATGACACAAGAGGCCTTAGAACTTTTACGGCTATGGGAGGAGGGTGTTGAGAGCAGCCAGCGTCCGGCATGCAGTTAGATTTTCTCGTTGTAAATTTTACTTGAGTATTTAATTTAATTTTTACTGTTTTTCTTGTTTTTGGAATTATTTTCATCCGTATTAATATCTGTTATCTTTATGTTTGATATGATTATTTATTCTAATTCTTGTTTGATTTGGGTTTCATTTATTCTTCGATAGTGATTTCCGGTCGTCGGAAGTTCGAAATATTATACGGCTTAATTTCTGATTCAGTTGAATGTAGCTCTTTAGTTTTTTTCGAATAATTTCTTTTTTGGAAATTCTTAAAATATTTATTTCTGATCGTTTTTGACTGGCAAAGTTTTATTATCGGTCAATATAACGAATGTTTCTCCAGTTTTTCGTTTCCCGCTAATGAGTTAAAATTTACGATTCTAAATCAAATTAAATAAAAAAAAACATTTTTTTAACTGAAAGTAAGGAGCGACATTAAAACTCAAAAACGAACAGAAATTACTCCTTGTATGAAAGGGGCTGCTCCCTCCTCAATGCCCCACTCTTTACGCTAAAGTTTGACTCTTTCTCTCAATTCTACTTTATAAAACAGTAAATAACTATAGCGTAAAGAGCGGGGCGTTGAGGAGGGAACAGTAACACCATTTCATCAACCTGGATGCATATAGTATTTTTTTTTTTTACTTATTCCAACAACCCTACAATTTTCAACTCAATACCATTAGCTGTTCCTGAGAAGACTGCATCCAGGGGATAGGGTGTCTGAATCCTCTCCAACCAAAATGTTTTTCTGACTCGTAAAAACGTAACAAAGATGGATATTAACAAATTCTGTATGTGTTTTTTTTTTAGACCTACGAAGAAAGTCCTGGATACAGGCCTGACTGGTGCGTCCCCTCTTTTTCTTCTGCTTTTTCTTCATCGCTAGTCGGGCACTGGAACATCATAGAGAAGTAGTGAGGAAAAGATGGTTTTCCTCTTTTGTTGCTTGATGGTTTAAGACCACCAAGTAGTTTAACGTGATTCCCTCAGGGTATGACGCAGATTTTATTGTGTCCACCTGGGTTTTATGCAATACTATTACGTGTTGGACAAATATAACTGGGGGGGGGGTAAACCTGGTCACTTCCCCTACCCCTGGATATGGCCTTGATACAGACACATAGATTTATAGGAATTATGAAAGTCCTTATCTCGGTTTGACCCTCAGTAGCTGGTAAGGATATATCTTTGTAAAGATTTCACACTCTTGTATAGATATTTCCGCCCGTTGTTTCAGATTCTCATGAAACTTGAAAACAACCCATAACTTTCATTGCCTTTCTACAGAATAATGGTTATTTGTTTTTCAGCGTCATAAGAGCTATTGGCCCTAATAGTCGTAGTAGTCCGTGATGCTACCAAGAAACGGCAAATTCTGTTTAGATAGTTTAGATAGCTAATAGATTAAAAAAGCATCCTGAAAATCTCACTACTTAGAGAGCTGCTTAAGGGCTCCTTTAAGAACTAATTGTTATACCTAATCGCTTTTTTTAATTCGAATTAATATCACCTTCATAAAATAGCATATGGAATTTAAAAGTGCACACTGGGCGCCATTCTAGGAATGGAAAGACTGGGAAGAATGAAAAGGGAACTATTAAATCTCCATGATTGAAAATCCTTAGTATGAATTTTAAAATCCCTCCTCTTCTACATTCCACCTCCCAGTCCCCTTAATATTTTTCGTAAATCGTCTAATGCCTAACAGAACTACCAGGTTACTGCAACGTCACAGAGAGATTTTTGAGGTATAATTTAAAAGCTAAATTCGTAATTACGTGTTTTTATAAATTCTTCTTGATAACACTGCCATAAAAGGTCATGCGACATAAAAAATGGTACTTTTTGGGGTCATATCTGAAGGGGAAATGCTTGTAAGTATGAAAGGGGTACCCAAATAATCTCCATGGTCGAAAACCTTAAACATGAGTTTTACAATCGTCCTTCTTGTATACATGGCCTCCCATCTCCCTAGTGGAAAAATGTTTAATTATTTCAAGCTCTTGATCATATGTAGTACTCTTTAAAATTCGTCTCGATAACTACATCATAAAGCGCCATATACCACCAGAAATAACTTTTTTGGTGGGATTTCTGGAGTAGAAATACTGGGAAGCTTGAAATGGTACCGCTCAAATATGTATAATCGGAAGCCAATGAACAAAGATTAATAATTTTTTCTTCTAGTGCTACCCTTCTCAGCCTCAATAGATACCTAGTAAAGAGCAAATCCCAGCCCATAGTAACCGAAAGTATAAGAACACGTTTTTGAAAAAAAAAGTCTAGTAATAAAAATTACCTTTTAATTGCAGCTTATAAAACATATATCTGTGATATTAGTACAAATTTTCCCTAGATTCTTAGAGTTCTTAAAAGCTAGCACTTTACTGAAAACACGAAATCAACGCGAAAACGCACGATTAGAATCAGAAAATAAGAATCCTCCAAAAGTCAAAGAGTAATTTACAATCCTCTAATCTAAAGGCTCTCTGTAATCTTCCACCGACCATGATGATAATGATGATTTTATTTAGTGATTAAACCTTTACAAGTATTTCACTGCTAAATGTCTACAAACTAACACTACATAGGAAGAAAAAAAAAACAGACAATAGCATAAATGAAACTAATAAATGCTACAATCAAAGGCAAAAATCAGGTATAAATATAAAATATTAACATCAAACCAGTCTTCTATTTACAAAAATCTATTCAAGCATTTCCTTAATACTTTATCAGAAATTACTGAACTAGGACAAAATGGGCAATTAATTCCTAAAGAATGGAGTTCTAGGTTCATACCAAAACGTTGTAAGAAATAAACAGGACAAGGAAACAGGATTCCATCGACCATGAAATCAATGGATTTTAGTATACAGTTATAAATTGTATCACCACTTCCAGTAAAATCAGCTTCAGGGAATCAGCTCTAGGGAAACATTCCGAGTCAGTTTATTTGAACCATTATTGCAGATAGCTTATATATTGCATAAACCGAGAATTAATATTTTTTATTCGTTAAGTTTTATCTTTGCTCTTTTTAATTTCAACTTTTTTTTTTAATCATTTGCACTTTTTAAAATCTTTGTTTTTTGATTAATGTAATAGAGACGAACTAAAAATCGTCAAAATACCATCTAAATTTTCTCAAGGGGGATGGGGTTAGCTTTTTTGTGATTGATATCTTTTCTGTATTATTTACCTTTGCTAAATGCATACAAATATGCTTACTAGTATCTCTAAAAAAATGATTTAATAGTTCCACTTTTAATTTTTTTTTTGTAATTGTACATAAATCAGAAACCTGACTTTGAGTAGTAATTTTTTTGTATTTGAGTAATTTATATTCGACCACACGGGGGCGTTCAACCTTGCCAAATAGCAAAATCTGTTGAGCAACAAGTAAGGTCCAGTGACCAAAGCCATCTTGGAATAATTCAGATGACTTGTGTAATGTCTGGTTATTTATATTTTTCAGGTGGTCAATTTGTCATTTATTTCAGGATTGTATATTTGGACGCTTAAAAATAGGCTGGGCAAATGCGCAAATTTCAAAGAGGTTGTCAACCGGACATAATTCAACCATTGTTGTGAAGTGACCGAGACCATCCCAGATGACACATTTAGCTAGTTACATTTGATGATGATTAATTTATTATAGGCTTTCAGGACGGTATGTTTGGACGTTTGATAATAGACTAAGTATATTAGCAAGTTCGAATTGGTTGTCAACTGGAAGTACTTCGGGTATATATGGGTGCGAGATGTAGACCGCTTTTTGGTTGTGGTAAAGACAAAAATGTGGCAAAGATCCAGGTAAAGTCTAAAGAAGTTTATCCTGGATGGGGTAAGGGTGTATAAAGTTCAAAAGCTACGGTTTTTCGGAAGTTTGACGGATGTGTTAAGATCATATCCCTTGTGAAACGGCCTTACACGGTGTTCACGGTTTTTTTTTATTTTCGACAGTTTTCCTTTTTCGCTGTTTCTATAGATACTATGGCGAAAAGATTCTCACAAAATGTATTTTAGAAGATCTAAGTCAAAACTATCCAACCATAAAAAACTAAATATCTCACAAAAAATTTAAAAGGGTCGCCCCAACAAGCCTGTGTAACCGCAAAGAAGAAATAGTTTTTTTTCCTCCGCGCTGATTTGGATTAGTCTTAAGGGGGGGGGCTTTCCCACCAAGGCCACACTTTTTTTCTTTTTATTCTTTTGAACACAAGTTCAATAAGCAAACTGAGTCTTAAAAAGCTGCTAGATGTTGCCATTTTAATTTTTATGAATCAAAGTGAATTCAAAAATGTGAAATTTGACCAAAAAAGGGTTTAAGCAACGGGTCTATTCTGCAGTAAATAAGAAATAGTTTTTATTTTCTACTACATATCAAAGTGAATTGGTCTTAAGGGCCTGTCCATAGGAGACCATCTATTTTTTCTCTAAGCATATGTTCAACAAACAAATTTAGCCTTAAATCTCCTAGTTGCTGCTGTTTCTTTTTTGGAATCAGAATTTATTTGAAATAAAAACCAGAAGCTGAAGAACTCCTCAGAAGGATTAAAAACTTTTTTTGAAAAAAAAATATGATCTTATACTAAGTAACAAGATCCCTATGAGATTTATGATGGTCTTAGCAGCTTCGTTGAATCGCGCAAAATGCAAATTCGCGAGAACAATAGTGTCAAGTGATTAAAGGTCATACCAGAGAAGGTCTTGGTCCTATCAGAAGGAATATCACAAATGAGAGCAGCATATCAGCTTGTTAAAGCACGTTTAAAACCCCGTCTTCACTTGACTCTTTCAGGCAGATAGCCAATCAGAGTGCAACCAAATAAGGTGGTGTTGGTCTCACCCGGTCAACGCATACATTATTTGTCATGATTCTAACTTAGCGTAGCTGGATTAGCCTAAAATAATCAAATGAGGGCAATACATTAAGGAAATTACGTTGGCCTTAAGGACCTAGGGACTTCGAAAACGACTAGATAACCTACCGAAACTCGAAACAAGCGATTAAAGGTTAAACAACCATTTTTTGAGAGGCTAATAAAAGCAAGACGGAGAAGAACAGTCTCTAAAAGTTTAGGTTTCGGAGATGCAAAAATGTGTAGGCAAATTTTTTCGTTTCATGTCAAAAATACTCCCCAGAACTATTTTGAGGGTAAATTTAAGAATTTTTAAAGAATCATCACATAAGTTGATTATTTAATTGGGATTCTAATTTTTAAGATATTAATATAAAGAATAGACAAGATTTTCAAAAATGGAACTAAAGATTAAAATCAATTTCACCGTACATTTCTGAGGCTATGGAACTATGCTTCGATCGCTCTTTACGTATCCGATTTTATTTTCATTTCCCAATTGTCATTATAAAAATGTCACTGTCTGGTCTGTCATCAAACAAAGTGTCATTGTTTTTTTTTTCTTTATCATTGCAAAAAGTGATATCTTAAAAATTTCATCGTCATGATGGTAAAATAGTTTTGTAGCAAAAGGTCATAGGACCCAGAAGTTAGACTATAAAATCATGAATTTTTAGTTAACATTTAATTTAAGATAATATGAAAAAAACTAAAATTTCATTTTCCTCTTCAACAATTTATCTGTATTATCCTACTTTTTTCAAGAGTGAATGTGCCAAACCAGGAGTTGATGATTATAAGGAAGGAGCACATTCAAAGGAGGGGGGGGGGGGAATAGAAGTGTAGCGGCAGTAATAAGATGGGATGCTTTCCAAAAATTTGATATTTTGCTTTTTTTTTAGGTTTTATGTGAAGCTGAAGTGTCTCAAATTACACGGTATTAACGCATTTTTTAGGTGGAGGGGGGGTGAATTTGTTATTTTATTCATTAAAATAAAATAAAAAATAAAATAAAATAGCTCCAAAACGGCATCCTTCAAAATCTTTGAAGGGGGAGAAGACCTAGGGAACACATGACCCTGTCCGGTCTCCCAATCGACACCATTGGGTGTTTGATTGTGGAGGAAAAGGAACGAGTCAAAGCCCCCTCCCCCCAAAAGGGAATGAAGAGAAATCTAAGACAAGAGAATCGAAAATGGATAAAGTGCAAAATACAACCAAACAAATATACTACAACTTCTTTTACTGCAGAAATAATTCCAGGTAGCAGCATAAAATAAAGTTTAAGTACTGCCAGTTTAAGTCCGGCTAATTCTATATTTTATTAAATAAAAAAATCAAGTTTTTTTTAGCTGAAAGTAAGGAGCGACAATAAAACTTAAAACGAACAGAAATTACTCTGTATATGAAAGGGGCTATTCCCTCCTAAACGCCCCGCTCTTTGCGATAAAGTTTGACTCTGTCTCTCTTATCTACCTTTTAAAACAGTGAAAAATTTTAGCGTAAAGAGCGTTGCGTTGAGGAGGGCCCCTTTCATATACGGAGTAATTTCTGTTCGTTTTAAGTTTTAATATCGCTACTTGCTTTCAGTTAAAAAAAACTTGTTTTTTTTTTAATTTAATTTCTGAACATTTTGAATTATTGCATGTCTTGGTTTTGGCTCTCCGCACATGAATACTTAGAACGAAATTTGCATTTTTTTTTTTTTTTTTGCTAAACGGCTTTTTCTTAGTTTTGATCGGACGATTTTGAGATAAACTATCTATATTCCTTTTTCTATATCGAACTTCTATATTCCTTTATTTTTACTACGTAGATAAGGGGGTTTGCCCTCTCTTTAATACCTTGCTCTTTACACTAAAGTTTAAATTTTTTCCCAATTCTTTAAGAATGACCCCTGAGTCACAAAGGCCGTAGAAGAAATAGTTGAAATTACTAAAAATACTTTAGGGTAAAGGACAGGTATTTAGGAAGTGATAAGCCCCTCATATGCGTAATAATTTTCCGTTTTTTTTTTTTTAATGCTGCTCCTTACTTTCAGTTAAAAAAAAACTTTTTCATATTTATCTTTTCATTGTATTTTGTTTCAAATAATATTAGAAAATCCTGCGCCCCCTTTATGGAAATTCTCTCCTCCCATGACAAATTCCCCATGGAAAGATCCTTCCACGTAACCCCTCCCTTCAACCCCCTCCCTAACCAGGAAAAAAATTCCCCTGAAAAATTCTGTATACTTCCCAATAACCATTACTATATGTAAACACTGGTCAAAGTTTGCAACTTGCAGCCCCTCCCCCGGGGACTGAGAGGGAGTAAGTCGTCCCCAAAGACATAGTTATTATATTTTTTCGACTATGCTGAACAAAATGGCTATCTCAGAATTTTGACCCTTTGACTTTGGGGAAAAATGAGCGTGGGAGGGGGTCTAGATGCCCTCCAATTTTTTTGGTCACTTAAAAAGGGCCCTAGAAGTTTTAGTTTTTGCTAGAATGAGCCTTCTTGCAACATTCTAGGACCACTCGGTTGATACGATCACCCCTGGGGAAAAAAAATAATAATTTTCATCCGCACCGAAAACGCTTCGTTTTGTAGGGATGGAATACTCGAGTTATTTCATATCTTTATTTTTGCCTTTTTCACTGTCCTTTGATCTTTTTTTGCATTTCTTAATTTTGAATTTAGGCCTTTATCCATTTTCCTTTTAATAAATTTTGATTATGAAAAATTGAAAGGGCAATAACTAGTTGTTTTTCAACGCAGATTATGTTTGTTGATTCTATATTAAAAAAAGAAAAAAGATGGTTTGAACATCACGTTGCCATTTAGTGGGGATGCAGGGTAACTACTCTTCCCCCGTAGATTTCAAGAAATTCAATTTATGTTTTTATTTTAAATAAATGCCCTCCCCCTTAGATTTTTTGTATTTTCATTTAAAAAATAGAATCAAACTTAAAATACCACCTCCCTGAGGAGAGGGTGTATATTTTTAATGTTTGGCTGACTGCGCTTTTTCGGCCATATCAAGCCAATGGAGCCGAGCCACGTCCTGACAATCGCACTTGAAGGATATTTGCATGGCCTTCGCCCTCAAGGCAGACCACTACAGCAATAGATAGATAACTTTGAGTTCCAAAACGTCAATTTAACCCAGTTATCACGTACCGCACCTGATATAATAGTGTACCGAGCTCTTACTCATGAGCTAGCAGGAAGATCTGCCCTCAAGGCAGACCACTACAGCAATAGATAGATAACTTTGAGTTCCACAACGTCAATTTAACCCAGTTATCACGTACCGCACCTGATATAATAGTGTACCGAGCTCTTACTCATGAGCTAGCAGGAAGATCTGCCCTCAAGGCAGACCACTACAGCAATAGATAGATAACTTTGAGTTCCACAACGTCAATTTAACCCAGTTATCACGTACCGCACCTGATATAATAGTGTACCGAGCTCTTACTCATGAGCTAGCAGGAAGATCTGCCCTCAAGGCAGACCACTACAGCAGTAGATAGATAACTTTGAGTTCCACAACGTCAATTTAACCCAGTTATCACGTACCGCACCTGATATAATAGTGTACCGAGCTCTTACTCATGAGCTAGCAGGAAGATCTGCCCTCAAGGCAGACCACTACAGCAATAGATAGATAACTTTGAGTTCCACAACGTCAATTTAACCCAGTTATCACGTACCGCACCTGATATAATAGTGTACCGAGCTCTTACTCATGAGCTAGCAGGAAGATCTGCCCTCAAGGCAGACCACTACAGCAGTAGATAGATAACTTTGAGTTCCACAACGTCAATTTAACCCAGTTATCACGTACCGCACCTGATATAATAGTGTACCGAGCTCTTACTCATGAGCTAGCAGGAAGATCTGCCCTCAAGGCAGACCACTACAGCAATAGATAGATAACTTTGAGTTCCACAACGTCAATTTAACCCAGTTATCACGTACCGCACCTGATATAATAGTGTACCGAGCTCTTACTCATGAGCTAGCAGGAAGATTGGCCCATAACGTCCAATAAGGATGGACGTTGTATCTTAATCTTAGAATCATCTTCATCTTATGAGTCTCCCCCCTCCACAACATTTTCGCAAATCAATGCCACTGTTGAACACCGTATGAAGCTTTCTTACGTAAGATAATGCTCTTACATAGCACATCCGTCAAATTTTGACGCAGTAAACCTTACGGCTGTTTAATTGTTGTGCTATATAGCAAATTAAAATTTTAGCTATAAATATCAGGCAGGTTGAAAGCACTTAAGAGTGTTTAATAGACGGATATCTTTTATCCAATTAACACCTTATTAAATTTTTATTTGATCTGAGCGTGAAGTACAGGAATAGTAACATACCCGTTATATCTTGGTCAATGAACTGGCGTTTACATGATGTTTGAAAACGAAACCCCAATCAGGGGCAGATCTAGATAAAAAATCTGGGAGGAATGTGACAAGGGCACTAATAAGTAAAATATTTGGGGGCCAATAATTGACCAAATTGACAAATTTATATTAAAAAGAGTGAAAAACAGAAAAAAAAAATAAAACGTGGGCACCAGAAAATATCTCGGGGGCCTTTGGTCCCCCCGTCTCCCTTTGGATCCGCCAGTGGCCTTAATAAGGGCGAAATCAAACTTTTGATTAATCAAACTTAGAGGTAGGGATTTGCAGAGGAGAGGGGCCTGACCCCACACAAAATTCAAAATTTGCCCAATTCTCTCGGCACCTCCTATTCAAATTATCAATAACAGTTTAGCTTTATTATTATTCCTCCCCTCCCCGTGCGAACGCATCTGTTTGGAGGTCTATATTTTGTAGGGGAGATTCTGCAACAATAATTCTGGCTGTTAGTTATTAACGCATATTTGACAAAGAAAAAAAAATCATGTTTCTATTTTAGGATGTTTTTATTCATCCTTTTTTTCTTAAGGACAGCTGAGAGTGAAATGAAGAGCAACAGATTTATCCCGGGGTTTGGAACAAGTTCACATTCAACGAAAAGGATTTGGACTTTTGAACCCCCCACCCCCCAAAAAAAATTGTTTGCCCTACTCGTTAAACCATAATAAAAATGCACAAAAACATATTTTTGATGCGT